>NC_056743.1:519293684-519310291 GCF_019279795.1 Protopterus annectens | reverse complement strand
GTGCACAGAGGTAGATTTTCTATTTATGAAAAAAGATCTTTTAAAAAAGATTTTAACTGATGATAAACTAACAACACTTTGAGACCTACACAATAGAGGAACATGTAACATGAGATGGAATATTACAACTTCCCTAAATAATTAGTGGACTTACTAACACAGATGGTACTTTACATGACTTGTCTCTTAACATTGTGACACGAGGTTACAAAGGTAAACTTTGATTTACATAAAATCAACTAATTACACTATAAATTTTATGACTAATATTAAATATTGTGTTTGACTGTTTTAATAAGTATAAATTTTTTTATAACATTTTTTACAAGAAGTTTTTAATAAATTAACTAAAAAGCATTTTACTGAATATAACTAAAAATTCTGCTGTAACACTTTAACTGGCAAATGCGAACATATTTTAATTAGTATGATGCTACTGTGACGTTTTAGGTTCTATTTTGGTGCCACTTACTATTTAAAAGTTTAGCGTATATGCAAACTGGTTTTCTGATGAAGTTACTGTTGCACAGTAACGAAAACGTTTGTGGATTAAAAATAAACTTACGTTCATTTACTGTGACTGCTTGGATTGTTCTGCCTACCTTTTTACTTTTCACTTTTTTGATATGGATGCCAAGATTCATCTGCTTTGCTCTGAAGGTGAATTTCTTGGCATCCTCGTCTTAAACACATAATAATGTGGTTATGATCTGAGACCCAATCATAACACTGTATAATACACAACATTTTTACACAGGACTTGCAAATAATAATAATAGCAGTAACAATAGTTGTCATTTAACCATACAGCAGTCGCCCTACACCAACCCCACTGAAAACAACCCCCTTCAAAAGGCGAGCGGCAGCCCATTACAGTACTATCCATCTCACTCCTCTTCAGCAGCCCATTACAGTACTATCCATCTCACTCCTCTTCAGCAGCCCGTTACAGTAAGATCCATCTCACTGCTCTGTGGCAGCCCGTTGCAGTACAATCCATCTCACTGCTCTTTGGCAGCCCGTTACAGTACGATCCATCTCACTGCTCTTTGGCAACCCATTACAGTGCGATCTATCTCACTGCTCTTCAGCAGCCTGTTACAGTAAGCTCCATCTCACTGCTCTTCAGCAGCCCATTACAGTACGATCCATCTCACTGCTCTGTGGCAGCCCGTTGCAGTACGATCCATCTCACTGCTCTTTAGCAGCCCGTTAGAGTAAGATCCATCTCACTGCTCTTCGGCAGCCCATTACAGTATGATCCATCTCACTGCTCTGTGGCAGCCCATTACAGTACGATCCATCTCACTGCTCTTTGGTAGCCCATTACAGTACTATCCATCTCACTGCTCTGTGGCAGCCCATTACAGTACGATCCATCTCACTGCTCTTTGGCAGCCCATTACAGTACGATCCATCTCACTGCTCTGTGGCAGCCCATTGCAGTACGACCCATCTCACTGCTCTTTAGCAGCCCATTAGAGTAAGATCCATCTCACTGCTCTTAGACAGCCCATTACAGTATGATCCATCTCACTGCTCTGTGGCAGCCCATTACAGTACAATCCATCTCACTGCTTTTTGGCAGCCCGTTAAAGTACAGTCCATCTCACTGCTCTTTGGCAGCCCATTACAGTCAGATCCATCTCACTGCTCTTCGGCAGACCATTACAGTATGATCCATCTCACTGCTCTTTGGCAGCCCGTTAAAGTACAGTCCATCTCACTGCTCTTTGGCAGTCCATTACAGTATGATCCATCTCACTGCTCTTTGGCAGCCCATTACAGTACGATCCATCTCACTGCTCTGTGGCAGCCCATTGCAGTACGACCCATCTCACTGCTCTTTAGCAGCCCATTAGAGTAAGATCCATCTCACTGCTCTTAGACAGCCCATTACAGTATGATCCATCTCACTGCTCTGTGGCAGCCCATTACAGTACGATCCATCTCACTGCTCTTTGGCAGCCCGTTACAGTACGATCCATCTCACTGCTCTTTGGCAGCCCATTACAGTATGATCCATCTCACTGCTCTTCGGCAGCCCATTACAGTACAATCCATCTCACTGCTTTTTGGCAGCCCATTAAAATATGGTCCATCTCACTGCTCTTTGGCAGCCCATTACAGTACGATCCATCTCACTGCCCTTCGGCAGCCCATTACAGTACGATCCATCTCACTGCTCTTTGGCAGCCCGTTAAAGTACGGTCCATCTCACTGCTCTTCAGCAGCCCAATACAGTACGATCCATTTCACTGCTCTTCTTGGTGACATTTCAAATCCTGCACAATAGCCTCTCACCATCTCTCAAAAGCAAACTACAAATTAAACTCAAGAGCCAAGAAAATAACGCCCTGGCACTATACAGCCACCATCCTGCCATCCTGCTGGAGAGAAAGTTTATTTCAGCAAATTAGAATTAGCTGCCTGCGACATAAGATAAATCACTGAATCTGGAGTATTCAGAAAAAATAGTAAAACAGCTGAGAGGCACACACAAAGGGACAAAGGATAAGTAACATCCCCATACAAAATACTTGTCATTTTCACCCTTCAGACATATTGCATAAAACTCTTACTTGTAAATATATATAGAGCTGGGGATTTATTACTCATTCTTATGTATATATACTTATAAAGATCATGTTTTTTATTAGGACAACAAAATGTCTGTATGCTTTTAGAGGCTAAAATGTCACCAATATCCCTAAAACACAATACTGTTGGGTACAAAGTGGCCCATATACTGCATTTTGACTTGTGTCAGCATGCAGCAGACTTCTCTGATACTTGACATATGTATGGGGAACTGTCTGTATCTACTCTGTATTTTACAATGTCTGTATATTTCATGTATTGGAATTGATTCACAGCTAAAAAGGGTCCTTGGAGCAGCCTACTTAGCTGGTCAACAAAGACTAAACAAAGAAAAGCACCTCAGACAAACTGGTTTGTGAAGTACAGATAAGGCTCAACAGCCTCACAGATGGGATTACCAACATTAACCTGATTCTCAATGAAAACAAAATTATTTGCTTTGGAAAGCAACAAGATGCTGGTTTAGTCACATACATGCAATATACTTTTTATAAGATCATAGAATCATAGAAAGTTACTAGGCTAATGGCTCTAGGGCCCTTACAAGGCTAGCCAAGTTCTACCCTAATTTCCATGCTCAGCACCTATTGCCCCTGTCCAAGAGGGACATAGGTAGACCCCTGGGGTGAATGTACAGTTACCCATCCAATCATCTAGATTGCGTTTGAAGAGGGCCAACAAGGTGCTCTTATTAATGTCACATACCCGGTTAAGGTCTTTAGAGCGAGTTACCCGGGTACCATTTGACTTGCGGATATGCAGCATTTCCAATAAGGCAGGGTCAAAGATTGCCTTATATGCACAGCAGAGGTCGCCTTTAAGTAGTCTGTATGAAACAGAACAATGTGACAGTGATTGAGATGATCCACATAGGACAGATGCTGAAGATCTTCAATTTTCATTGTGAAGAACCTTTGTGGTCTCTCCAATTGCTGCAGGTGCTTGGAAAGGTACATACCAAAAAGGGTGTTGTACCCAATTACTGCCCTGATGAGGGAAGACCACAGGGAGATTATAACTTCTTTTTTTCTGGAGGCAATGCTCTTACCTATGAGATGAGCAATATAGAGTGCCCTTCTTACCACTGTGGAGACATGGTGACCAAAGGTAAGGTTGCTGTCGATCTGTGTGTCCAGGTCTCTCACCACTGAGTGCATACTTAGGGTGCTGCTATTGGTGTGGTAGTTATCAGGAACATTGCTCTTACTGAAAGAGATGATAATACATTTTTTTGTATTGCGTTTAAGGCTATGACTTTGGCACCAATCATTTGTTTGGTTAAGATCCTCTTATAGGATGCTGACATCATTTGGAGATTTTATGACCGCTCCCAGTTTTCAGTCACTGGCAAACTTTGTCAACCACAGACTTTTAGGTTTTGCTTGTACTTTGGTGAAATAGATTCCAAACAGTAGAGGTCCCAGGACTGATCCCTGTGGAACACCACTGGTTATAGGTCTGCTGTTGGAGTTGGATTCCTCTACTTTGACTACGTGGGTTCTATCAGTGAGCCAGTTAGTGACCCATGTAACGATATTAGGGTTGATGCCTATTTTTTTAAATTTTTCCAAGTCTTTTGGGTTTCTAATACCATGACAGGAATGGACCCCATTCCTAAGTCAAAGTACGATTAAATTCATGAAATTAGTATTGTTTCAATCTTTGATGTCCGCCAGAAGTGCTCTTCGCAGCACCCGCATTGTGCCCAGTAATGACTCCTTCTGCAATTCGTATGGAGTTACATGTATTGGTAACATATCTAAATATGCTTATAGATTCCTTTTTATAAGACCCATTGCTCCTACTACTATTGGAACTGTCTCTGTATTTTTCTTCCACATTGCTCTCATTTTTGCCTGCAAATCCTGATATTTTATGACTTTGTGTCTCTCTGTACACAAGACACTGTAGTCACTGGCTGTAGCAATTTCATTGATTAATGCTACTTTTGTCTTCTTTTCATGGACCACTATATCTGGTTTTCTCACATCTATCTTTTGAACTGTTGGTAATGGGTGATCTCATGTGATGTAGACTTTATCATGTTGTATGATGCTTTGTGGCTCATGTTTCCAGTGCTTTTCAGCCACTTCATTACCATAATGTTTGCACAATCCCCAGTGCAGCAGTCTTGCCCCATTATTATGCCTTTCAGTATACAGTCCTTTTGCCATTAGTATGTCACAACCAGCAACGAGGTGTGTGACTGTTTCCAATTCTGTTTTACAAAACCTACGTTAGTTTGTCTCTCCCAGATGTTCAATGGACTTTGTAAACCAACATGTATGTAGCCCACTATCTTGGGCCGCCAATATTAACCTTTCATCTTTTGGCTTGAATTTACCTCTCCTTAACCATTCCTACATTCGATCCTGATCAACATGAGGTTCTTCCAGAGGTTTTCTGTACTTGCAACTATATTTATGCATTTTCCACATTTCTTGCCTTCTTATCTGGTCCTTCACCTTATATTCTTTCTTTGTTTTTTGCCACATTCAGTTGCTGCCTGATTTTTATCTACTTGATTTCCATTCCTGCTTGACGCAGATATGCTTCTGCTAGACAAAGAAGGGAAGTCATCCTAGATTTATTCTCCTCATGTTTCAAAACTTTCACTAAGTTTGGGTCTTGTGAGGTCAGCAGATATGTGTGCAGTCCCACAGTTACAGATGTAATCAATTTCAAGGAGGCCCACACCTCCTTTGGAATGGAGAATATATAATCTTGGTATGCACTGAGTTTCATAAATCCCCCTTTAAATTTTTATCTCTGGAATAATAACTTGTCCTTTATCATGGCTTAATTGCAAAGTGGTCTGCCACTGTTTCATGGCCACTGTAATGTAATTGATCAGTGTAGGTTGTATCTTATACATTTTTAAGCACAGTTCTATCACTGAATGTGGGATACTGTCAAATGCTTTTCTTGTAGTCAATTCATGCCATACTTAGATTCTTCCCCTTTTTACAGTTCTGTTATAACTTTATTTAACAACAAATGATCCTTTGTTCCATGACTTTCTTTTATTGCCCTTTGTTCTATTGCCATAATTGAATTTTCTTCAAAATTACTATAAAATCTGTCATCCTCAATTCCATTGTATAGTTTACACATCAGTTATTAGTCTATAATGTTTAGGATAGCTTGCAAGTTCACTCTTCAGTAGGAACATTGTTTTTTATGTTGTTAGCCAGGTTGGTGTCTGTTTAGGATGCAAATATAAATAGTTCTTACTCATGGTTAAATCTACATATACCCAGATGGGTGAGTTTGTCAATGATGCCTGAGCGAGAGATAGTGTCAAAGCCTTGGCCAAGTCTAGGTAGGCTGTGTGCACATATTTCCCCTCATCCAGGGCCCTGGTGATTGTCTCAAAGAAGTCCCCAGGTTTAAGAGGCATGATCTCCCTTTGATAAATCCAGAATGAATAGGGTCAAGTGTTTGGAGATTACTTATATCTTTGTTGATGAAGTCCGTGATGATTCACTATGTGACCTTGCAGATAAGGCTAGTCAGGCTAACAGAGCTATAGTTCATGGGGTCAGTGGAAGCACCACTTTTGTGCAAGGGAATAACGGTGTCCATTTTCCATTCAGCTGGGATGAAGCCAGTGCTTAGACTATGACTGAACAGAGTACCCAACGGTGTTGCTAATTCCTGTTGGAGCCCATGTAGGACACAACATGGGATGTTATCAGGTCCCATAGATTCTGTGTTTTTGGCCTTAGACAGAGCATTTATGACCTGCTGTTTACAGATACAAGGTAGAGGACAGGTGGTAGGGATGTCATGGGGTATATGTGACAGGGTCAAGGGAGTGAAGTTTTCACAAAACCTGTCAGCTAACAGGTTAGCTATGTACACAAGCTCAGTATATGTGGTATCATTAACTAGCAGTTCGGCACAAATCTGGGCCTTTTCTTTTAGGTTATGGATGTAACTAAAGAATGCCTTATGGTTGTCCTTAGTTAAGGAAGCTAATTTGAAGTCTTATTTTATTGTTTAAGCTGAGGAGGGAGTATTTCCAGTTTAGGACTTGCTCCCTCTTACTCTTAGACAGCAATTTCTTCCTGTTATTGTAAAGACTGTTAATAGCAGTTGTCCACCAGGTAGGTTTGCTCTTCCTTGAGGAACTTGTTTTGGTCATATCAGGTACGGCTGAGTCAGTGCAGTTATATAGGTGTTTGTATAAAGCATTGGTGTAGAACTTGGCATAGTTTCCAGTTCCATTTGCGGGGGGAGGTGCAGTGAAGATACGTATATAATCCCATAAGAGGTTATAATCTGCTTTGGAGAAGTTTTTAGTTTAGTTGCTGCTGGGGGGGGGGGGGGGGGCTCAGGTGTGATATTTACTTTGAATGAGACTCATCTGTGGTCAGATCTCACCAGACAAGACCTTTCAGTGGGGGAGCTACAGTGGTCTCCCATATTGGTAAGCACCAGATCCAGGTTGTTGGCACCCCTTGTGGCAGTGTCAACCAGCTAGTCCAGGCCATTGGAGTTAACAAAGTTGAATCCCTTTTAAGAGAACTCCAAACTTAAAAGTGCAAACAGAAAGTTGGAGGTATCCAGAAACCATCACCAGCTGTGACTTATCTTTCTAAGAAGACATCAGGTATACTGAAGGAAACTATTGTTAGGGTTCACCTTTCTGATACCAGATACAAGACAGACAGTAGTACAGGTTCTGCTCATACCACAGTAAAGGTATGGTATGCTAGCTATGGGGAATATTACACTTAGCAGGAAAGTTAAACAGCTCCTATTATCTGATTACCAGATTCACAATCAGCTTTTCTTCATCAACACAGCATGTACTGTCCTAAAAAACATAACCTGGATGATTTTCAAAAAACAGACTACTGTACCAAGAACAGAACCTTATATACAAAACAGACTACTGTATCAAGAACAGAACCGTATATACAAAACAGACTACTGTACCAAGAACAGAACCTTATATACAAAACAGACTACTGTACCAAGAACAGGACCTTATATACAAAACAGATTATTAAAACTATTGTTATGACTTATTCAGACTAAAATAATGCCATCAATGCTATTATACCCCCCTCCCAAAAAAATTCCAAGATCTCAAACAGTGCTTCTACTTTTTACCCACCTGCAGACTGGAATAAATGTTCTATTTAATTTGATTTTAACACCTTGAGGGGCTTTTTAACTTCATTTAAGAGTCTTTACCTTCAACCCTCAGTCTCCCAAAAATGCACTAGAGCTGGACATTACTTATCATCATATGCATTAGAGATGGACATTATTTACCATCATATGCATTAGAGCTGGACATTATTTATCATTATATGCATTACAGATGGACATTACTTATCATCATATGCATTAGGGCTGGACATTACTTACCATCATATGCATTAGAGATGGACATTAATTACCATCATATGCATTAGAGCTGGACATTACTTATCATCGTATGCATTAGAGATGGACATTACTTACCATCACATGCATTAGAGCTGGACATTACTTACCATCATGTGCATTAGAGCTGGAAATTACTTACCATCATATGCATTAGAGCTGGACATTACTTACCATCACATGCATTAGGGCTGGATATTACTTACCATCATGTGCATTAGAGCTGAACATTACATACCATCATATGCATTAGAGCTGGACATTACTTATCATCATATGCATTAGAGCTGGACATTACTTATCATCACATGCATTAGAGCTGAACATTACTTATCATCATATGCATTAGAGCTGGACATTACTTACCATCACATGCATTAGGGGCGGATATTACGTACCATCATGTGCATTAGAGCTGAACATTACAAACCATCATATGATTTAGAGCTGGACATTACTTATCATCATATGCATTAGAGCCAGGCATTACTTATCATCACATGCATTAGAGCTGAACATTACTTACCGTCACATGCATTAGAGCTGGACATTACTTATCATCATATGCATTATAGCTGGACATTACTTACCATCACATGCATTAGAGCTGGACATTACTTACCATCATGTGCATTAGAGCTGGACATTACTTACCATCATATGCATTAGAGGTGGACATACTTACCGTCATATGCATTAGAGCTGAACATTGCATACCATCATATGCATTACAGCTGGACATTACTTACCATCATATGCATTAGAGCTGGACATTACTTATCATCATATGCATTAGAGCTGGACATTACTTACCATCATATGCATTAGAGCTGAACATCGCATACCATCATATGCATTAGAGCTGGACATTACTTACCATCATATGCATTATAGCTGGACATTGCTTATCATCATATGTATTAGAGCTGGACATTACTTATCATCATATGCATTAGAGCTGGACATTACTTACCATCATATGCATTAGAGCTGAACATTACTTACCATCATATGCATTAGAGCTGGACATTACTTATCATCATATGCATTAGAGCTGGACATTACTTACCATCATATGCATTAGAGCTGAACATCACATGCCATCATATGCATTAGAGCTGGACATTACTTATCATCATATGCATTAGAGCTGGACATTACTTACCATCATATGCATTAGAGCTGGACATTACTTATCATCATATGCAATAGAGCTGGACATTACTTATCATCATATGCATTATAGCTGAACATTACTTATCATCATATGCATTAGAGCGGGACATTACTTACCATCATATGCATTAGAGCTGGACATTACTTACCATCATATGCATTAGAGCTGGACATTGCTTATCATCATATGCATTAGAGCTGGACATTACTTACCATCATATGCATTAGAGCTGGACATTACATACCATCATATGCATTAGAGCTGGACATTACTTATCATCATATGCATTAGAGCTGGACATTACTTATCATCATATGCATTAGAGCTGGACATTACTTATCATCATATGCATTAGAGCTGGACATTACTTATCATCATATGCATTAGAGCTGGACATTACTTACCATCATATGCATTAGAGCTGAACATCGCATACCATCATATGCATTAGAGCTGGACATTACTTATCATCATATGCATTAGAGCTGGACATTACTTACCATCATATGCATTAGAGCTGGACATTACTTATCATCATATGCATTAGAGCTGGACATTACTTATCATCATATGCATTAGAGCTGGACATTACTTATCATCATATGCATTAGAGCTGGACATTACTTATCATCATATGCATTAGAGCTGGACATTACTTACCATCATATGCATTAGAGCTGGACATTACTTATCATCATATGCATTAGAGCTGGACATTACTTATCATCATATGCATTAGAGCTGGACATTACTTATCATCATATGCATTAGAGCTGGACATTACTTATCATCATATGCATTAGAGCTGGACATTACTTATCATCATATGCATTAGAGCTGGACATTACTTACCATCATATGCATTAGAGCTGGACATTACTTATCATCATATGCATTAGAGCTGGACATTACTTATCATCATATGCATTAGAGCTGGACATTACTTACCATCATATGCATTAGAGCTGGACATTACTTACCATCATATGCATTAGAGCTGGACATTACTTATCATCATATGCATTAGAGCTGGACATTACTTACCATCATATGCATTAGAGCTGGACATTACTTATCATCATATGCATTAGAGCTGGACATTACTTATCATCATATGCATTAGAGCTGGACATTACTTATCATCATATGCATTAGAGCTGGACATTACTTATGATCATATGCATTAGAGATGGACATTACTTACCATCATATGCATTAGAGCTGGACATTACTTATCATGATATGCATTAGAGATGGACATTACTTATCATCATATGTATTAGAGCTGGACATTACTCACCATCATATGCATTAAGGCTGGACATTACTTACCATCATATGGATTAGAACTGGACATTATTTACCATCATGTGCATTAGAGCTGGAGATTACTTATCATCACATGCATTAGAGCTGAACATTACTGATCATCCTATGCATTATAGCTGGACATTACTTACCATCACATGCATTAGGGCTGGATATTACTTACCATCATGTGCATTAGAGCTGAACATTACATACCATCATATGCATTAGAGCTGGACATTACTTATCATCATATGCATTAGAGCTGGACATTACTTATCATCACATGCATTAGAGCTGAACATTACTTACCATCACATGCATTAGAGCTGGACATTACTTATCATCATATGCATTATAGCTGGACATTACTTACCATCATATGCATTAGAGCTGGACATTACTTACCATCATATGCATTAGAGCTGGACATTACTTATCATCATATGCATTAGAGCTGGACATTACTTACCATCACATGCATTAGAGCTGGACATTACTTACCATCATGTGCATTAGAGCTGGACATTACTTACCATCATATGCATTAGAGCTGGACATTACTTACCATCATATGCATTAGAGCTGAACATTACTTACCATCATATGCATTAGAGCTGGACATTACTTACCATCATATGCATTATAGCTGGACATTGCTTATCATCATATGTATTAGAGCTGGACATTACTTACCATCATATGCATTAGAGCTAAACATCGCATACCATCATATGCATTAGAGCTGGACATTACTTACCATCATATGCATTATAGCTGGACATTGCTTATCATCATATGTATTAGAGCTGGACATTACTTATCATCATATGCATTAGAGCTGGACATTACTTACCATCATATGCATTAGAGCTGGACATTACTTATCATCATATGCATTAGAGCTGGACATTACTTATCATCATATGCATTAGAGCTGGACATTACTTACCATCATATGCATTAGAGCTGAACATCACATACCATCATATGCATTAGAGCTGGACATTACTTATCATCATATGCATTAGAGCTGGACATTACTTATCATCATATGCATTAGAGCTGGACATTACTTATCATCATATGCATTATAGCTGGACATTACTTATCATCATATGCATTAGAGCTGGACATTACTTACCATCATGTGCATTAGAGCTGAGCATCGCTTACCATCATATGCATTAGAGGTGGATATTACTTACCATCATATGCATTAGAGCTGAACATTGCATACCATCATATGCATTAGAGCTGGACATTACTTATCATCATATGCATTAGAGCTGGACATTACTTATCATCATATGCATTAGAGCTGGACATTACTTATCATCATATGCATTAGAGCTGGACATTACTTATCATCATATGCATTAGAGCTGGACATTACTTATCATCATATGCATTAGAGCTGGACATTACTTACCATCATATGCATTAGAGCTGGACATTACTTATCATCATATGCATTAGAGCTGGACATTACTTATCATCATATGCATTAGAGCTGGACATTACTTATCATCACATGCATTAGAGCTGGACATTACTTATCATCATATGCATTAGAGCTGGACATTACTTATGATCATATGCATTAGAGATGGACATTACTTACCATCATATGCATTAGAGCTGGACATTACTTATCATGATATGCATTAGAGATGGACATTACTTATCATCATATGCATTAGAGCTGGGCATTACTTACCATCATGTGTATTAGAGCTGGACATTACTCACCATCATATGCATTAAGGCTGGACATTACTTATCATCATATGCATTAGAGCTGGACATTACTTACCATCATATGCATTAGAGCTGGACATTACTTACCATCACATGCATTAGGGCTGGATATTACTTACCATCATGTGCATTAGAGCTGAACATTACATACCATCATATGCATTAGAGCTGGACATTACTTATCATCATACGCATTAGAGCTGGACATAACATATCATCACATGCATTAGAGCTGAACATTACTTATCATCCTATGTATTAGAGCTGGACATTACTTACCATCACATGCATTAGGGCTGGATATTACTTACCATCATGTGCATTAGAGCTGAACATTACATACCATCATATGCATTAAAGCTGGACATTACTTATCATCATATGCATTAGAGTCGGACATTACTTATCATCACATGCATTAGAGCTGAACATTACTTACCATCACATGCATTAGAGCTGGACATTACTTATCATCATATGCATTATAGCTGGACATTACTTACCATCACATGCATTAGAGCTGGACATTACTTACCATCATGTGCATTAGAGCTGGACATTACTTACCATCATATGCATTAGAGCTGGACATTACTTACCATCATATGCATTAGAGCTGGACATTACTTACCATCATATGCATTAGAGCTGAACATCACATGCCATCATATGCATTAGAGCTGGACATTACTTATCATCATATGCAATATAGCTGTACATTACTTATCATCATATGCATTATAGCTGAACATTACTTATCATCATATGCATTAGAGCGGGACATTACTTATCATCATATGCATTAGAGCTGGACATTACTTACCATCACATGCATTAGAGCTGGACATTACTTACCATCATGTGCATTAGAGCTGGACATTACTTACCATCATATGCATTAGAGGTGGACATACTTACCGTCATATGCATTAGAGCTGAACATTGCATACCATCATATGCATTACAGCTGGACATTACTTACCATCATATGCATTATAGCTGGACATTGCTTATCATCATATGTATTAGAGCTGGATATTACTTACCGTCATATGCATTAGAGCTGAACATCCCATAAAATCATATGCATTAGAGTTGGACATTACTTACCATCATATGCATTATAGTTGGACATTGCTTATCATCATATGTATTAGAGCTGGACATTACTTATCATCATATGCATTAGAGCTGGGCATTACTTACCATCATATGCATTAGAGGTGAACATCGCATACCATCATATGCATTAGAGCTGGACATTACTTATCATCATATGCATTAGAGCTGGACATTGATTATCATCATATGTATTAAAGCTGGAAATTACTTACCATCATATGCATTAGAGCTGAACATCGCATACCATCATATGCATTAGAGCTGGATATTACTTACCATCATATGCATTAGAGCTGAACATCGCATACCATCATATGCATTCGAGCTAGACACTACTAATCATCATATGCATTAGAACTGGACATTACTTACCATCATATGCATTAGAGCTGGGCATTACCTATCATCATATGCATTAGAGCTGGACATTACTTATCATCACATGCATTAGAGCTGAACATTACTTATCATCCTATGCATTAGAGCTGGACATTACTTACCATCACATGCATTAGGGCTGGATATTACTTACCATCATGTGCATTAGAGCTGAACATTACATACCATCATATGCATTAAAGCTGGACATTACTTATCATCATATGCATTAGAGCTGGACATTACTTATCATCACATGCATTAGAGCTGAACATTACTTACCATGACATGCATTAGAGCTGGACATTACTTATCATCATATGCATTAGAGCTGGACATTACTTACCATCATATGCATTAGAGCTGAACATTGCATACCATCATATGCATTAGAGCTGGACATTACTTACCATCATATGCATTATAGCTGGACATTGCTTATCATCATATGCATTAGAGCTGGACATTACTTACCATCATATGCATTAGAGCTGGACATTACTTATCATCATATGCATTAGAGCTGGACATTACTTATCATCATATGCATTAGAGCTGGACATTACTTACCATCATATGCATTAGAGCTGGACATTACTTACCATCATATGCATTAGAGCTGGACATTACTTATCATCATATGCATTAGAGCTGGACATTACTTACCATCATATGCATTAGAGCTGGACATTACTTACCATCATATGCATTAGAGCTGGACATTACTTATCATCATATGCATTAGAGCTGGACATTACTTACCATCATATGCATTAGAGCTGGACATTACTTACCATCATATGCATTAGAGCTGGACATTACTTACCATCATATGCATTAGAGCTGGACATTACTTATCATCATATGCATTAGAGCTGGACATTACTTACCATCATATGCATTAGAGCTGAACATCGCATACCATCATATGCATTAGAGCTGGACATTACTTATCATCATATGCATTAGAGCTGGACATTACTTACCATCATATGCATTAGAGCTGGACATTACTTACCATCATATGCATTAGAGCTGGACATTACTTACCATCATATGCATTAGAGCTGGACATTACTTATCATCATATGCATTAGAGCTGGACATTACTTATCATCATATGCATTAGAGCTGGACATTACTTATCATCATATGCATTAGAGCTGGACATTACTTATCATCATATGCATTAGAGCTGGACATTACTTATCATCATATGCATTAGAGCTGGACATTACTTACCATCATATGCATTAGAGCTGGACATTACTTACCATCATATGCATTAGAGCTGGACATTACTTACCATCATATGCATTAGAGCTGGACATTACTTACCATCATATGCATTAGAGCTGGACATTACTTATCATCATATGCATTAGAGCTGGACATTACTTATCATCATATGCATTAGAGCTGGACATTACTTATCATCATATGCATTAGAGCTGGACATTACTTATCATCATATGCATTAGAGCTGGACATTACTTACCATCATATGCATTAGAGCTGGACATTACTTATCATCATATGCATTAGAGCTGGACATTACTTATCATCATATGCATTAGAGATGGACATTACTTACCATCATATGCATTAGAGCTGGACATTACTTACCATCATATGCATTAGGGCTGGACATTACTTATCATCATATGCATTAGAGCTGGACATTACTTACCATCATATGCATTAGAGCTGGACATTACTTATCATCATATGCATTAGAGCTGGACATTACTTACCATCATATGCATTAGAGCTGGACATTACTTACCATCATATGCATTAGAGCTGGACATTACTTATCATCATATGCATTAGAGCTGGACATTACTTACCATCATATGCATTAGAGCTGGACATTACTTATCATCATATGCATTAGAGCTGGACATTACTTATCATCACATGCATTAGAGCTGGACATTACTTATCATCATATGCATTAGAGCTGGACATTACTTACCATCACATGCATTAGGGCTGGATATTACTTACCATCATGTGCATTAGAGCTGAACATTACATACCATCATATGCATTAGAGCTGGACATTACTTATCATCATATGCATTAGAGCTGGACATTACTTATCATCATATGCATTAGAGCTGGACATTACTTACCATCATATGCATTAGAGCTGGACATTACTTATCATCATATGCATTAGAGCTGGACATTACTTACCATCATATGCATTAGAGCTGGACATTACTTATCATCATATGCATTAGAGCTGGACATTACTTACCATCATATGCATTAGAGCTGGACATTACTTACCATCATATGCATTAGAGCTGGACATTACTTACCATCATATGCATTAGAGCTGGACATTACTTATCATCATATGCATTAGAGCTGGACATTACTTATCATCATATGCATTAGAGATGGACATTACTTACCATCATATGCATTAGAGCTGGACATTACTTATCATCATATGCATTAGAGCTGGACATTACTTATCATCATATGCATTAGAGCTGGACATTACTTACCATCATATGCATTAGAGCTGGACATTACTTACCATCATATGCATTAGAGCTGGACATTACTTACCATCATATGCATTAGAGCTGGACATTACTTATCATCATATGCATTAGAGCTGGACATTACTTATCATCATATGCATTAGAGGTGGACATTACTTACCATCATATGCATTAGGGCTGGACATTACTTATCATCATATGCATTAGAGCTGGACATTACTTATCATCATATGCATTAGAGCTGGACATTACTTATCATCATATGCATTAGAGCTGGATATTAGTTATCATTTTAAGGGCTTTTTTTCATCATTTTTGGGGAAAAAAAAAAAAGGGCA
>NC_056743.1:519130790-519293184 GCF_019279795.1 Protopterus annectens | reverse complement strand
GCATTGAGCTGGACATTACTTATCATCATATGCACTAGAGCAGGACAATACTTATCATCATATGCATTAAGGCTGAACGTTACTTATCATCATATGCACTAGAGCTGGACAATACTTAACATCATATGCATTAGGGCTGGACATTACCTACCATATGCAGTAGAGCTAGTTATCATATATCATCATCTGCATTAGAGTTGGACATTACTTTTTATCATAAGTATTAGAGCTGGACATTACTTACCATCATATGCATTAGGGCTGTACATTACTAATCATCATATGCATTAGAGCTGGACACTACATACCATCATATGCATTACGGCTGGACATTACTAATGATCATATGCATTAGAGCTGGACATTACTTAGCATCACATGCATTAGGGCTGGACATTACTATTTGTCATATGCATTAGAGCTGGACATTACTTACCATCATATGCATTACAGCTGGACATTACTTATCATCGCATGTATTAGAGCTGGACATTACTTATCATTGCATGTATTAGAGCTGGGCATTACTTATCATCGTATGCATTAGAGATGGACATTACCTATCATTATATGCATTAGAGATGGACATTACTTACCATCGTATGCATTATAGCTCAACATTACTTACCATCATATGCATTATAGCTGGACATTACTTACCATCATATTCATTAGAGCTGGACATTACTTACCATCATGTGCATTAGAATAGCAAATAAGAGAAAGGCAGGACACTGCTGTGCAAACTCCGTTTAATAGATAATAAAATTCCACAGGTAAGCGCTTTCGGGAAAACCCTTCTTCAGAGCTTGATATTATTGTAGTTTTTTGAGACTAATTCATTATTATCCTTGCATAACTCAATTCCTCAATAGTTTAAGGTAGATTCTTGTTTCCCCTGTGATGTGATCCCCCTTAGTCTGCAGTTCTTTTTTTTTATTTAAAAATAAAACTTTAATTGTGATTGATTGAAATGGAGTTCTGAAGTCATGGGAAATTTGTCAATTAATATATCTATTCTTCTAATGTATATTTTGTATTAGATAGTAATATGTTAGCAAATAACATTACTTCAGAGTTGTATTGTTCTTAAACATCTATTCCTTTGATTTTTATATTGCTAGGAATTGAATCTGCCAATATTTCAATAGCCAGAGCAAATAGAATCAGTGACATGGCACATCCTTGTTTAGTGCCTTTTGTTATATGTATATATTCAGAGGTAAAAGGACCTAACTTGACATACGCTAAATTATTTGTATATATATTCTTTAGGAGATGAACAAATGTTGCAGGAAATTCAAATAGCATTAGGATTTTGAATAAATAGTCCTAATTTAGGGAATCAAATTTTTTCTATATATCTAAGCCAATTGTGAGTGTTTCTATATTTTCTTTATTGACATAATCTATAAGAGAAATTATCCTTTTAATATTGTCATGTGTGTGTCTATGATATATAAATCCAGTTTGATCATTACTTATTGTTTTGGATAGTGGTATTTTCATTCTGTTAGTTAATATTGTCATGAATATCTTATAGTCATTATATAATAATGATATAGGTCTATATGAGGTACAGAGGTTTTGGGATTTGTTTTCCTTTAAGATTGGTGTGATTAAGGAATATCTCCAAGAGGGTGGTATTAAAGCTTGTGACTGAATTTCTAATAGTTTTATGGAAGAGGGATGGTATCTTTGAAGGAAAACGTTTATATATTTCCATAATTATGCCATCTATACCTAGTGCTTTATTATTTTTACCGTCTTTTATTGTATCTGTAATTTCTTTGTAGGATTATGGGTGCTTGCAGATCTAGTTTAAATTTTTCTGTTTTTTTATATTATAACATTTTTCATCTAGATTTAATTGATCGATATGTATATTTTCTTTTTGGAAATGCTCCATATAGTGATTTCCATAGGCATCAAGAATGCCACCTATATCTGAGATATTTTTTCCTTTCTTTTCATGGAAGATACTTTTAATGTTATTAGCTTTTGATTGTACTTTGATTCTTGTGGATAAATTATGTAGATATTTGGAAGAAGTGGCCAAGATATTCACTTTTAGTTTTTCTAAAGTTACATTAGTTTTATGTGTTAGAATTTTGTTGTATTTATTGTTTAATACTTCTAATTTCTTTTTCATCTCCAAATGATTTTGATTTTTGTCAGGTTTTACTGACAAGAGTTTGGATTGTAGATCTAATAATTCAGAATCCCATTCTCTGATTTTTTTTATACTAAGTTAGGGTTTTACCACATATGTAAGCTTTTATTGAGTCCCATATCATTATTTTATTTATCTCTGTGGTGTAATTAATATCTAAGAAGAACTGCAATTTAGATAATAACTAGGGTTTGAACTCTTTAATTTTAGTTATATATGCTGGAATTCTGGAGTTAAAGATTAATGGTTTGTACCCATTTTGAAGTTTTAGTATCAATGAATTGTAGTCTGAAAAGCGGCAGGGAGTGATTGAGAAATTAATGATTTTAGAGTGTAAATCATGGGCAGCAAATATTTCATCTATTCTATTTTGGGTACCAAATCTGTGAGCTTGATGGGAAAACAACAAATATTTATCTTCTTTAAATCTGAAAGTATCTACAACATGAAATTATTCTATCCACTTGTTTAAACCAAAAACTTCATTGCCGAGAATCATCTCGGAGGCTCCTCAAAGTCATTAAGCATTATCATCACACTGTCTCCATTACCATAGCAACCTGAGAGCATCTGTTTCTGTTAGTGTGTCTATGTACTGCATACCAGAGGCTTGCAATGCACCTGAAGCAAAGCTTCACTTCACATGCAACTTGAAGCTTAAACTCCCTCCCTTTCAGCAAGGCAGCAGCCAGGAAAAGAACAGAGAGCAAACAGAAAAAAAAATGCCCAACAAGCCATCACAACAAGAGATAACACATTCTTCCAGCCTTCCCATCTCTCACTCAGCAGATGTATAAACAAGCTATTCTCTGCCAAAATATCCCAAATCACAGTTTTATCCACCCCCTTCCCCTGGATCCAGGCTAAAACACCAAATGTCTCTTCCTAATATACAAGCATCAGTAAACCTCGATCACATGACGCAACTCACAGCTTCCCAGAGATGAAAATGGCAACATAAAACAGCTGCCAGACACAGCTGCATCCACACACACCATGTCAGTATTGATCAAACAGCACTCGAAGCTATAATACCTGCCATAATTGATATTAACTATGTTTAGACAGAATAATAATGACATTTGTACTAGCTGCATCCACGCACACCATATCAGGATTGATCAAACAGCACTCGAAGCTATGATACCTGCCATAATTTATATTAACTATGTTTAGACAGAATAATAATGACATTTGTACTAGCTGCCAGACACGGCTGCATCCACGCACACCATATCAGGATTCAAACAGCACTTGTAGCTGTGATACCTGCCATAACTGATGTTAACTATATTTAGACAGAATAATGATGACATTTGTACTAAGAGCTTGCTACTATTATTTAACCAGGATATACATGACATTTCTAAATCATACTTTAACTGAAAAAGGCATTAGTCTCCAAGGTTAATGCTTTCTGAAAGCATATAAACTGTTTTTTTTTTTTTTTGCATCTGGAAGTGGAAAGAATATAAGACAAGAACAGACAGCAAACAGTGTAAGTGGGAGCACAAACTGTAATCTACATCTTAGCATGATTAACTTTAATGTTAAGTTACGTTACACCTGTGTGAGCAGCTGTCGATTTGGAGCAATTGTTTGTATGCGGAGGGCAAAACTTCATTATTTGAAGATGTACATAGTTTTGTGTGTTTTGTTTTAAATTAATAGGTAATGGGTGTGTTTTTTTGTTGTTGTTAAAAGGTTTTCATTAAAACAGAAAGGCTTGTAAAATGTGACATAGTTTCAAATGGAGATGACAAGAAACAACTGTATAACAGATCAACCTGACAAACATTAGTGAGTGCATGTTAACACAAAAGTGGAAAAAGACATTTAAAGAAGCTGTCACATATAACAGGTGGAAATAATTGCTTCTTATAATAATGGCCACAGTAAACATATGATTTTGGAATGTGAATTGTCTCACAGGTACAGACAAAGGCTAAGACGCAGAGTCCATATAGCAATGATACAGAAGACGTGCTTGGAAAGAAATGAGCATGTGAATGTAATAAAGAATGGATTCGGAATGGATATCCAGCAGAATATCAGAAACAAAAGAAAAAGTGGAAGTATTACTAATGATCATATGCATTAGAGCTGGACATTACTTAGCATCACATGCATTAGGGCTGGACATTACTAATCGTCATATGCATTAGAGCTGGACATTACTTACCATAATATGCATTACAGCTGGACATTACTTATCATCGCATGTATTAGAGCTGGACATTACTTATCATTGCATGTATTAGAGCTGGGCATTACTTATCATCGTATGCATTAGAGATGGACATTACCTATCATTATATGCATTAGAGCTGGACATTACTTACCATCATATGCATTAGAGCTAAACATCGCATACCATCATATGCATTAGAGCTGGACATTACTTACCATCATATGCATTATAGCTGGACATTGCTTATCATCATATGTATTAGAGCAGGACATTCCTTACCATCATATGCATTAGAGCTGGACATTACTTACCATCATATGCATTTGAGATGGACATTACTTACCCTCATATGCATTAGAGCTGGACATTACGTACCATCATGTGCATTAGAGATGGACATTACTTACCATCATATGCAGGGTCTATATCATATGAGCGAAACACAAATTGTGAACACTCATAATATTAAACTTATAGGACCTCAATGTGCTTTTTCTGAGATTGTGGTACAGTGAAGAATGGGATATTTGCCCTTTCCTCACTGTAGTGCGATCTCGGAGTTGGAATATATATTTAGTGGGGGGTGTGGGGGGCGCAGCCTCTCACAACAGGAAGTTCGAGGTCCGGTACGTTCGATATTATGAGCGTTCGCAATTTGTGCGATTTGCTCATATGATATAGACCCTCATATGCATTAGAGCTGCACATTACTTACCATCATATGCATTACGGCTGGACATTACTTATCGTCATATGCATTCGAACTGGACATTACTTATCATCATATGCATTAGGGCTGGACATTACTTTTTATCATATGCATTAGAGCTGGACATTACCTACCATCATATGCATTAAGGCTGGACATTACTAATCATCATATGCATTATAGCTGGAGATTACTTACCATCATATGCATTAAGGCTGGGCATTACTAATCATCATATGCATTAGAGCTGAACATTACTTACAATCATATGCATTAGGGCTGGACATTAATAATCATCATATGCATTAGAGCTGGACATTACTTACCATTATATGCATTAGGGCTGGACATTACTTATCATCATATTCATTAGGGCTGGACATTACTAATCATCATATGCATTAGAGCTGGACATTACTTATTATCATATGCAGTAGAGATGGACATTACTTACCATCATATGCAATAGAGCTAGACATTACTTACCATCATATGCATTAGGGCTGGACATTACTTATCATCATATGCATTAGAGCTGGACATTACTTATCATTGTATGCATTACAGTTGGACATTACTTATAATCATATGCATTGGAGCTGGACATTACTTATCATCATATGCACTAGAGCAGGACAATA
The DNA here is from genome assembly GCF_019279795.1 of Protopterus annectens. Classification (NCBI taxonomy): domain Eukaryota; kingdom Metazoa; phylum Chordata; order Ceratodontiformes; family Protopteridae; genus Protopterus; species Protopterus annectens. The sequence continues at coordinate 519,287,470 of NC_056743.1, read as the reverse complement.
CTTATCATCATATGCATTAAGGCTGAACGTTACTTATCATCATATGCACTAGAGCTGGACAATACTTAACATCATATGCATTAGGGCTGGACATTACTTACCATTAAATGCAGTAGAGCTAGTCATCATATATCATCATATGCATTAGAGCTGGACATTACTTTTTATCATATGTATTAGAGATGGACATTACTTACCATCATATGCATTAGGGCTGTACATTACTAATCATCATATGCATTAGAGCTGGACATTACTTACCATCACATGCATTAGGGCTGGATATTACTTACCATCATGTGCATTAGAGCTGAACATTACATACCATCATATGCATTAGAGCTGGACATTACCTATCATCATATGCATTATAGCTGGACATTACTTACCATCACATGCATTGGAGCTGGACATTACTTACCATCATGTTCATTAGAGCTGGACATTACTTACCATCATATGCATTAGAGCTGGACATTACTTACCATCATATGCATTAGAGCTGAACATCGCATACCATCATATGCATTAGAGCTGGACATTACTTACCATCATATGCATTATAGCTGGACATTGCTTATCATATGCATTAGAGCTGTACATTACTTACCATCATATGCATTAGAGCTGGACATTACTTATCATCATATGCATTAGGGCTGGACATTACTTATCATCATATGCATTAGAGCTGGACATTACTTATCATCATATGCATTAGAGATGGACATTACTTACCATCATATGCATTAGAGCTGGACATTACTTACCATCATATGCATTAGGGCTGGACATTACTTATCATTATATGTATAAGAGATGGACATTACTTATCATCACATGCATTATAACTGGACATTACTTATCCTCACATGCATTAGAGCTGGACATTACTTATCATCATATGCATTAGAGATGGACATTACTTACCATCATATGCATTAGAGCTGGACATTACTTATCATTATATGCATTAGAGATGGACATTACTTATCATCATATGCATTAGGGCTGGACATTACTTACCATCATATGCATTAGAGATGGACATTAATTACATTCATATGCATTAGAGCTGGACATTACTTATCATCGTATGCATTAGAGCTGTGCATTACTTACCATCACATGCATTAGAGCTGGACATTACTTATCATCATATGCATTAGAGCAGGACATTGCTTATCATCATATGCATTAGAGCTGGACATTACTTTCCATCATATGCATTAGAGCTGGACATTACTTATCATTATATGCATTAGAGCTGGACATTACTTATCATCACATGCATTAGAGTTGGACATTACTTACCATCATATGCATTAGAGCTGGACATTACTTATCATCATATGCATTAGAGCTGGACATTACTTATCATCATATGCATTAGAGATGGACATTACTTACCATCATATGTGTTAGAGCTGGATATTACTTATCATTATATGCATTAGAGATGGACATTACTTATCATCATATGCATTAGGGCTGGACATTACTTACCATCATATGCATTAGAGATGGACATTAATTACATTCATATGCATTAGAGCTGGACATTACTTATCATCGTATGCATTAGAGCTGCACATTACTTACCATCACATGCATTAGAGCTGAACATTACTTACCATCATATCCATTAGAGCAGGACATTGCTTATCATCATATGCATTAGAGCTGGACATTACTTTCCATCATATGCATTCGAGCTGGACATTACTTATCATTATATGCATTAGAGTTGGACATTACTTATCATCACATGCATTAGAGTTGGACATTACTTACCATCATATGCATTAGAGCTGGGCATTACTTATCATCATATGCATTAGAGCTGGACATTACTTATCCTCATATGCATTAGCAGGACATTGCTTATCATCATATGCATTAGAGATGGACATTACTTATCATCATATGCATTAAAGCTTGACATTACTCACCATCATATGCATTAGCAGGACATTGCTTATCATGATATGCATTAGAGCTGGACATTACTTACCATCATATGCATTAGAGCTGGACATTACTTATCATCACATGCATTAGAGCTGGACATTACTTACCATCATATCCATTAGAGCAGGACATTGCTTACCATCATATCCATTAGAGCAGGTCATTGCTTATCATCATCTGCATTAGAGCTGGACATTACTTATCATTATATGCATTAGAGCTGGACATTACTTACCATCATGTGCATTAGAGCTGAACATTACATACCATCATATGCATTAGAGCTGGACATTACTTATCATCATATGCATTATAGCTGGACTTTATTTACCATCACATGCATTAGAGCTGGACATTTATTACCATCATGTGCATGAGAGCTGGACATTACTTACCATCGCATGCATTAGAGCTGGACATTACTTACCATCATATGCATTAGAGCTGAACATCACATACCATCATATGCATTAGAGCTGGACATTACTTACCATCATATGCATTACAGCTGGACATTGCTTATCATCATATGCATTAGAGCTGTACATTACTTACCATCATATACTTAGAGCTGGACATTACTTATCATCATATGCATTAGGGCTGGACATTACTTATCATCATATGCATTAGAGCTGGACATTACTTATCATCATATGCATTAGAGATGGACATTACTTACCATCATATGCATTAGAGCTGGACATTACTTACCATCATATACATTAGAGTTGGACATTACTTACCATCATATGCATTAGGGCTGGACATTACTTATCATTATATGTATTAGAGCTGGGCATTACATATCATCACATGCATTATAACTGGACATTACTTATCATCACATGCATTAGAGCTGGACACTACTTATCATCATATGCATTAGAGCTGGACATTACTTATCATCATATGCATTAGAGATGGACATTACTTACCATCATATGCATTAGAGCTGTATATTACTTATCATTATATGCATTAGAGATGGACATTACTTATCATCATATGCATTAGGGCTGCACATTACTTACCATCATATGCATTAGAGATGGACATTAATTACCATCATATGCATTAGAGCTGGACATTACTTATCATCGTATGCATTAGAGCTGGACATTACTTACCATCACATGCATTAGAGCTGGACATTACTTATCATCATATGCATTAGAGCTGGACATTACTTGCCATCACATGCATTAGAGCTGGACATCACTTACCATCATGTGCATTAGAGCTGGAAATTACTTACCATCATATGCGTTAGAGCTGGACATTACTTATCATCACATGTATTAGGGCTGGATATTACTTACCATCATGTGCATTAGAGCTGAACATTACATACCATCATATGCATTAGAGCTGGACATTACTTATCATTATACGCATTAGAGCTGGACATAACATATCATCACATGCATTAGAGCTGAACATTACTTATCATCCTATGTATTAGAGCTGGACATTACTTACCATCACATGCATTAGGGCTGGATATTACTTACCATCATGTGCATTAGAGCTGAACATTACATACCATCATATGCATTAGAGTTGAACATTGCATACCGTCATATGTATTAGAGCTGGACACTACTTATCATCACATGCATTAGAGCTGGACATTACTTATCATCATATGCATTATAGCTGGACATTGCTTATCATCATATGTATTAGAGCTGGACATTACTTACCATCATATGCATTAGAGCTGGACATTGCTTATCATCATATGTATTAGTAGCTGGACATTACTTACCATCATATGCATTAGAGCAGGACATTGCTTATCATCATATGTATTAGAGTTGGACATTACTTTCCATCATATGCATTAGAGCTGGACATTACTTATCATCACTTGCATTAGAGCTGGACATTACTTACCATCCTATCCATTAGAGCTGGACATTACTAATCATCATATGCATTAGAGCCGGACATTACTTATCATCATATGCATTAGCAGGACTTTGCTTATCATGATATGCATTAGAGCTGGACATTATTTACCATCATATGCTTTAGCAGGACATTGCTTATCATCATATGTTTTAGAGCTGGACAATACTTATTATCATATGCATTAGAGATGGATGTTACTAATCATCACATGCATTCGAGCTGGACATTGCTTACCATCATATGCATTAGCGATGGTTGTTACTTATCATAATATGCACTAGAGCTGGACATTACTTACTATCATGTGCAGGTTCCCTAGTAAAACCGCGAAGGTCCACTTACCCAAATACAGAAACGTTGACTCGTATTCATCAAACTGTGATAACACCGATCGTCGTGTAGCGCGAAATCCGAAATGTCGAATCATCATGGTTGGCCCTTCTACGGTATAGCTCTGTAAGGTAAGTGTGCGATAGTTACGGACCTTAGGATTAGGGTGCGGGTTAAGATAATTGCATAGATGGCAATGTATGTGAGGTTTAGTGTAGGGTTAGAAGTAAGGTTTTGTTAATTGTATGTATGTGAATTATTTTTTTTGCTTGGGTATAGCTTCTTAGGGTAAGTGTGCAATAGTTACGGACCTTAGGGTTAGGGTGTGGGTTAACGTAAGTGCATAGATGGTATTATATGCAAGATTTAGTTTAGGGTTAGAAGTAGGGTTTAGTTTAGGGTTAGAAGTAGGGTTTTGGTTAGTATATGTGGTTTATTTATTTTGTTTGGGTAGGTAGTATGTAGCGAGTTGGACAACTATGACGGTTTGAGTTTTTGAATTTTGTGGTTTAGGGCATTTGGTGTATTCGTGGTTCGAGTAATATGTGTCACTGTTTACGTATTTGGTTCTAATATCGACCCTCATGTGCATTAGAGCTGAACATCACATACCATCATATGCATTAGAGCTGGACATTACTTACCGTCATATGCAATAGAGCTGAACATCACATACCATCATATTCATTAGAGCTGAGCATTACTTACCATCGTATGCATTACAGCAGGACATTGCTTATCATCATATGCATTAGAGCTGGACATTACTTACCATTATATGCATTAGAGCTGGACATTACTTATCATCACATGCATTAGAGCTGGACATTACTTACCATCATATCCATTAGAGCTGGACATTACTTATCATCATATGCATTAGAGCTGGACATTACTTATCCTCATATGCATTAGCAGGACATTGCTTATCATCATATGCATTAGAGATGGACATTACTTATCATCATATGCATTAGAGCTTGACATTACTCACCATCATATGCATTAGCAGGACATTGCTTATCATGATATGCATTAGAGCTGGACATTACTTACCATCATATGCATTAGAGCTGGACATTACTTATCATCACATGCATTAGAGCTGGACATTACTTATCATCATATGCATTAGGGCTGGACATTACTTACCATCATATGCTTTAGCAAGACATTGCTTATCATCATATGTTTTAGAGCTGGACAATACTTATCATATGCATTAGAGCTGGACATTGCTTACCATCATGTGCAGGTTTCTTATTAAAACCACGAAGGTCCACTTTCCCGAATACAGAAATGTCGACACGTATTCATCAAACTGTGAAAACACTGATCGTCCTGAAGAGCGAAATCCAAAATGTCGACTCATCATGGTTGGCCCTTCTGCAGTATAGCTCTGTTATGTTAAGTGTGCATTAGTTACGGACCTTAGGGTTAGGGTGCTGGTTAAGATAAGTGCATAGATGGTAATGTATGTGAGGGTTAGCATAGGGTTAGACGTAGGGTTTTGTTAAGTGTATGTATGTGAATTATTTATTTTGTTTGGGTATAGCTTCTTAGGCTAAGTGTGCAACAGTTACGGACCTTAGGGTTAGGGTGTGGGTTAAGGTAAGTGCATAGATGGTAGTATATGCAAGATTTAGTTTAGGGTTAGAAGTAGGGTTTAGTTTAGGGTTAGAAGTAGGGTTTTGCTTAGTGTATGTATGTGGTTTATTTATTTTGTCTGGGTAGGCAGTATGTAGTGGGTTGGACAAGTATGATGGTTCGAGTTTTTGAATTTTGAGGTTTAGGGCATTCGGTGTATTCACGGTTCACGTAATATGTGTCAGTGTTTACGTATTCGGTGAATAGTACTTTCGCAGTTCTAGTATAGACCCTCATGTGCATTAGAGCTGCACATCACATACCATCATATGCATTAGAGCTGGACATTACTTACCATCATATGCATTAGAGCTGGACATCACATGTCATCATGTGCTTTAGAGCTGGACGTTACTTATCATCGTATGCATTAGAGCTGCAGATTACTTACCATCATATACATAAGAGCTGGACATTACTTACTATCATATTTCAGTGTGGGAATGCCCTTCTTCTTGGATACCAAAGGAGTACACATGGTTACATTACATAAAAATACTCACCCTGTTCTGTCCAAACCTATATGTACATACTTACAGATATTGTTATATGTGCATGTTATGACTACACATTTTCTGTTGCCTGGGGGACTTTTTATAGTATTTTGGATTGCAGTATGTCCCTTATTTAAAATGCTTCATAATATGAGGGGTCCAAATGGAGCGATGATAAGTCAGCAAGGAAAGAAGAGTAGCATTGCTGAAACTGAATTCATACTCAAGTCTTGGTGAGTACCTTCATGAGGTGGACCCTGCTTTTCACAACATCTCCCCAAGATGACAGCGAGATATAGATTGTATTTTATACTGCATTTATAATGACAGAAGTAGGTCAAAAATAAAAAAATACAGCTGGGTGCACAAGACCCAGGATAAAAAAGTGCTCAGTTCTGGTAGGCACACTGGTACCAGGACTGGAAAAAAATGACTGGGTAGAATCCTCAAGACACAGAAAAATTCCTACAATGTGGCTAGGCCAGGCCCAGGGGGGAGCATGCCCCCCCCTATTATAGAAGGAAGGAGCAGACCACAAAAATCACAAAAATTGATAGGCCAAAAAAGAAGCCCAGAATTTCCAGACAGAAGATATACAAAAAGATTAAGAGAAAAACTAGAGGAAAGAAAAATACTTCCACAAGAAATATTGTCAGAAGCTTCAAATAAAAATGTGTGTTCATTAATACAGCAGATGTCTGAAAAACATTATATAGACCAAGAAAGCTTGGGCCACTTTGAAAAAAGAAGCAACTGAGGAAGTGCAAAAATATAAAGAACAAAAGCTACAGATGTTTGGAAGGTATAAAAAAGAAATATGAACACAGGAAAGAAAGAAAGAGAGATCTGATGTGGTGCAATATTTATGCAAAGGAGAAAGCTGTGTGTGGCCTGGATAGACTATAAAAAAAGCGTTTGACAATATCCCACATTCAGGGATAAAAGATTGTTTAAAAATGTATAAAATACACCTTACACTGATTGATTACATTACAGTGACCAAGAAAAAGTGACAAACCACTTTGCAGTTAAGTCATGATAAAGGACAAATTATTATGCCAGAATAAAAATTCAAATATTCCAGGGTGACTCTCTGTCACCGCTATTTTCATAAAAATCACATCATCAGACAGAAAAGTTGGCAAGTAAACGAGGCTACACAACAAAACACCGAGGCTACACAACAAAACACCAAGGCTACACAACAAAACACTAGGCTACACACAAAACACCAAGGCTACACAACAAAACACTGAGGCTACACAACAAAACACCGAGGCTATACCACCATGGAGAAGGAGTATTAATAACAAAGATAAAATAACAAAACTGTTTTATTCCAAGTAAACGAGACTACACAACAAAACACAGAGGCTACACAACAAAACACCGAGGCTACACAACAAAATACCGAGGCTACACAACAAAACACCGAGGCTATACCACCATGGAGAAGGAGTATTAATACCAAAGATAAACACAGAGGCTATACCACCATGGAGAAGGAGTATTGATAACAAAGATAAAATAACAAAACTGTTTTATTCCAAGTAAATAAGACTACACAACAAAACACCGAGGCTACACAACAAAACACCAAGGCTACACAACAAAACACTGAGGCTACACAACAAAACACTAAGGCTACACAACAAAACACCGAGGCTCTACCACCATGGAGAAGGTGTATTAATAACAAAGATAAAATAACAAAACTGTTGAATTCCAAATATACGAGACTACACAACAAAACACCAAGGCTATACCACCATGGAGAAGGAGTATTAATAATAAAGCTAAAATAACAAAACTGTTGTATTCCAAATATACGAGATTACACAACAAAACATCAAGGCTACACAACAAAACACCGAGGCTACACAACAAAACACCGAGGCTACACAACAAAACACCAAGGCTACACAAAAAAAACACCAAGGCTATACCACCATGGAGAAGGAGTATTAATAACAAAGATAAAATAACAAAACTGTTGTATTCCAAGTAAACGAGACTACACAACAAAACACCATGGCTATACCACCATGGAGAAGGAGTATTAATAACAAAGTTAAAATAACAAAAATGTTGTATTCCAAATATACGAGATTACACAACAAAACACCAAGGCTACACAACAAAACACCAAGGCTACACAACAAAACACCAAGGCTACACAAAAAAACACCAAGGCTATACCACCATGGAGAAGGAGTATTAATAACAAAGATAAAATAACAAAACTGTTGTATTCCAAGTAAACGAGACTACACAACAAAACACCAAGGCTATACCACCATGGAGAAGGAGTATTAATAACAAAGATAAAATAACAAAACTGTTGTATTCCAAGTAAATGAGACTACACAACAAAACACCAAGGCTACACAACAAAACACTGAGGCTACACAACAAAATACCAAGGCTACACAACAAAACACCGAGGCTATACCACCATGGAGAAGGAGTATTAATAACAAAGATAAAATAACAAAACTGTTTTATTCCAAGTAAACAAGACTACACAACAAAACACCAAGGCTACACAACAAAACACCAAGGCTACACAACAAAACACTGAGGCTACACAACAAAACACCAAGGCTACTCAACAAAACACCAAGGCTATACCACCATGGAGAAGGAGTATTAATAACAAAGATAAAATAACAAAACTGTTGAATTCCAAATATACGAGACTACACAACAAAACACCAAGGCTATACCACCATGGGGAAGGAGTATTAATAACAAAGATAAAATAACAAAACTGTCGAGACTACACAACAAAACACCAAGACTACACAACAAAACACAGAGGCTACACAACAGAATACTGAGGCTATACCACCATGGAGAAGGAGTATTAATAACAAAGATAAAATAACAAAACTGTCGAGACTACACAACAAAACACCAAGACTACACAACAAAACACAGAGGCTACACAACAGAATACTGAGGCTATACCACCATGGAGAAGGAGTATTAATAACAAAGATAAAATAACAAAACTGTTGTATTCCAAATATTAAAATGTTAGACGACATCTCTGATGATAAGTGCTGTTGACTAAAGCCTTCCCCAGATCTGCTGCTAATTTGTCTCACCCTTAACCCATTAAATTGCCTAGTTAACATATTAGGTCATGGCTACAATTTGGCTCCCAAAAAACACAAAGTGAAAAGACTTCTCATCTTTTCTTTGTAGATGATTTAAGACTGTATAATTCATCAGATGAGGAAATGAAAACACAACTGCAAGTGGTCAAAACTTTTTCAAATGATATAAGAATGTAATTTGGTTTTGATGAATGTGCAAAAGCAACCTTTAAAGCAGGAAAACTGCAGCACCAGGAAAACATCAGTTTAGGGACAAGAATGTAAAATAAAAGAACTTGAGCAAGGGAGATTGTATAAATATTTGGGAATTGATGAAGGATCAACAATAAAACATGAACAAATTTAAATTCCACATTTACCTCAACTGAGGGTCTGTCTGCAACATGCTCACGATTCCCTAACTCTGCAAATTGTGAAGCCAACTCCAACTAGAGCCACTGACCATTAAATCACGCTATTGGGTTCATCAGCCACAGTGCAGGAATAGACCTCCCAAGCAACAACTAAATTTCCCCTAACTCTGCAAATTGTGAAGCCAGGTCCAACTAGAGCCTCTCCCCATTAATCAACACTATTGGGTTCATCAGCCACAGCACGGGAGTAGACCTCCCAAGCAACAACTAAATTTCCCCTAACTCTGCAAATTGTGAAGCCATCTCCACCTAGAGCCTCTGCTCATTAGTCCACGCTATCGGATTCATAAGCCACAGTGTGGGAATAGACCTCCCAAGCAACAACTAAATGCATGATTATATATCATTGCTGTAAACCTTTCAGCCTCCTGTGTAAACTGTATAGAGAGCATGCTGCTAGGAACCCTCGGGAACCCCTAGATGCTATATTTGTTCACTCATTTCCTAAACTATGTCTATCCCTCATCCATGTCACATACACATGAAACTAAATAGTATCCAGCCTTTTAAGTGCGCTGAGGCTATTTATTCTGGCATTTATCTGCAACAGTTGGCCTTCTGAATCATTCTCCCCTGTAAAATATTCACTTTCAGTGAAAGTGTGTCTTTTCACATACCCATACCTAGCGACTCATTTTTGGTCACTTTCCTAACCTCCTTTCACTCACCATGCTGTTTCTGGGTGGAGATTGTTTTTTTATTGTTTTTCATGGCTTGTTTGGATCTGGCGCTACCCACTCCATTCACCCTCAACTTCGCTTCAGGCTCACTCCGCTCCCCTACCATACCCCCATTCCCACCCACTCCCTCTTTCATTACATTTATACTCTCTTTAATTCCACCCCCTTATTAACTCACCAATAATATCCCTCAATCAATTAGATATCCTAAGACCCACCCCCATACTCCTGCACATGTGACATTCACATCATTTTTCCAGTGGCTTCCCCTGTCAACGCACTTCATCGCATGACATTCATACTATTCATTATCACCTCCCCTGCGTTTTTAGCCCTACTAACCCAAGCTACCTCCACACATGCCACCTTAAAATCATCTACACCAACATTCAGTACCCAAACCCTTCCGCAAACTGATTACACATATAGTTACTCAGACATTTCATTATTTGTCATATGTATCGACAATATATTCAAAATAAAACCATTCAATACCAACTCCAAATATAAATGTTATCCATTATACCAACCTAAACCCCTCTCACAGAGCCATCAACCTCATACTATTAGTTATGTCCTCCTCTATTTAACACAATGTGGAGACATCCACCCCAATCCTGGCCCACATCATACTCTGAAACCCACCTCAGATCCAAAAAACCAACACCTACATTTCATAACAATAAACACACGCAGTATTTGTAATAAAATCACCATATTTCATGCTTGGCTAAATACTTACACCCCAAACATTGTTGCAGTAACTGAGATGTGGCTAAAACCAGATATTGCTGACACTGAAATCCTCCCACCAGGCTATAATATAATTCACTCCAATAGACTCCACAGGAAAGAGGTGGTGTAGCATTATTCAACCAAAACTCCCTAAATATTACAACCTACCCCAAACCAGTCTCTTCCTTTGGAAACCTAGAATTTCTACTAACATCTCTGCATGTTAATAGCAACAAACATCTAAGTATTGCAGTAGTTTACATCCCCCAGAATATAATATTCTCATTCTAGAAGATTTTCTATCCTGGATAAACCAAAATGTCTCACAAGAGACCATAATTCTTAGAGACACCAACATAAATTGGCAAAATCTGACTTCCATCTCTCCAGTCAATAGTATAAATCTCCATAGCTTCAGACAGCATATCAGTACTCCTACCCATGGCTTATCCACATCACCTGAATCTACTTTAGACTGGATATTAGTATTCCACCCTCACAATTACTCAAACTTGGGCACCCTACCAAACATACTAAGTGACCACCTCCCAGCATATACCCATAGGACCCAGACTCAAACAATCAAAACACACTCCTACAAAACATCCAGGAACCTCACCCATTTCAACCAAAATACATTCATAAGCATTTGAAAAGCTCAAAACTGGGTCCAACTGAAAACATCCCCCTTAGACGAAGCTGTAAACTTAACAAACTTTTTCTAGATACTCTCAACAGCTTAGCCCCATTACGAACCAATTGAACAAAAATTAATCATGACCCATGATCAACAAAACAGACCAAATAAACACTCCTACATAGAGACAAAACATGGGAAACATGGCATAAAAATAAAACAAAACAAAATGAACTTAACAATAAACAACTCCACAGTAAAGCCAAAAAGCTAGTCATACAAGATAAAAAAACTATTTCTCCTCTCAGCTATCCTCCTTAAACAACAATCCAAAAAGGCTCTGGAAATCTCTTTACTTCTTAATCCTGGCACCTTACAAAACCCATCCTCTGCACCTTATAAGACTCCACAATAAGTTTCCCATGACTTCAACACTCATTTCATTATTACCATCCAAGAGTTAGTTAAAGACTCATCAACAAATATAAACTCAAACTCTCATTATACCTTCAATTCCTTACATGGTAACAATCATCCCATTTTCTCAGATAACTCTACAAAAACTCCCTTATTAGCTTCCTCATTTACTACTCAGCCTGTACCCCCCCCCTCTTATACTCAAACTTCTAAACAAACTCAAACCCTGCTCTGTTTCTGCAGATAAGCTGCCCCCAGAATATCTACAACTAGCAGCAAATGCAAAACCATATCCAATTAGCATTCTTATTAATCACTCTATCTCAGAATGCTATGTCTCCCAACTGTGGAAAAAATCTATTATTACACCATTACACAAAGGGGGAAATTCTCATTAACTTTCTAACTATCACCCTAGCTCTATTCTTTCTCAATTATCACAAACCTTAGAAGAATGTGTTCTTACACAATTGCTTAAACACCTCTCTGATGATGCTCTTATTGCTCCCACCCAACATGGGTTCCATCAAGGCCATAGCACTATCACAGACCTGCTCTCATTCACTGATGCTGTCAACAAAGCCTTGGATCCTGGTCACCCTACTTCAGTAATCTTACTGGATCGATCTAAGGTTTTTGAAACAGTATCACATACGAAACTACCAAACCACCTATCTAAACTGGGATGCTCCTCTAAATCTCTCCACTGGTTTAACTCTTACCTGAATAACAGAGAACAATCAGTAAGATGGAATAATATGCAATCTAACTATCAAGAAAACAATACAGCAGTCCCTCAAGGATCGGTTCTAGAGCCACTACTCTTTAATACCTTCATCAATGATCTTCATAAAGCCTCCCTAGTAGGTAATCTCATCCAATATGCCAATGATTCAACAATAATATCCACCTCCAATAACTTCTCAGACCTTCTTACAGTTACACAAAATGCATTGCACAACTGATATTAAATCCCCCAAAACTAAACTTTTACAATTCTCTACAAAACCATCAGATATACATTTCAAAATGTTTTCTAAAGATAGTACAGAAATTGAAATAGTGAAAACAGCTAAATTGATAGGCATGACAATAGATGACAAACTCTTTTTTGAACCACATATTCTCAACACAATAAAGAAAACACACTTTAAATTAGGCAAACTTTATCGTCACAAACTCTACCTGGACATTCACACCAAAACTAAACTTGCTAGCACCCTGCTCATCCCTACTCATCCCTTCCCTTCTGTATGGTAGTACCACATCTTTATTAACCTTCATTCAATCCTTAATAATAAAATCCTGCTATTATAAAATAGGTAAATTTGCCTCAGGAAAGCCTAACCTCTCACACCATTGCCAGGCTATTTCAGAACTAAATTGGCTTGAGATTTCCCACCATCTGTACTATAACAAAATAAATTAGAGTGTTAGGAGATAAAGGTCCGTATTCCAATGTGAGACAAAAATGTGAAAGAGAAGAATAAATGGACCACTAGGCTAAAAACGTTTTAATTTATTATACACTCCAATGTCTATAGGAAACCTTGTTGGAAAAATGGCCTTTTGGTCAAAGATAGTATGCATCCGGGATATGTTTTTCACAACATTGTCAAGGGACAAACATTGCGTCTGTCTAGGCTTTGTACTAAATGATACCCTACAAGATGAATTAGGTTTGTTTAATACTAGGCTAAAGGCTAGGGGCTATAAACAAAATGAAATTAATAAAACTATGAAAGAAGTTATATGTGCCAGGGAAACAGAGGCTGCTCCCTGGTTTTCTTCTAAAGGCATTTCTAATCGACTGAATAGGATCCACAATAAGAAGAGGACAGTGACTAATAACAAGAGCAAGGTCCCATTATATATGACTTATAGTAGTGATATTAGATGGGTACAGGATGTAATAAGAAGTAATTGAAAAATATTACAGACAGATGACTCTTTGAAGCATCTGGTGGGTGATTGCCCAGACTTTGTATATAAAAGGAATAAAAATTTAAAACAATTACTTTGTGACAAACAAAATAAGACTAATAGCTCCACCCATATAGATAAAATTGGTACTTTTCCATGCCAATGGTGTAAGGCTTGTAAATATAAAAAATATATTAATATGAGTTCTAATTTTATACATCCAATAATCGGAAGAGAATATGTTTTTACAGTTAGGGCAACTTGTTTAATCACCAATATTGTATACTTAGCTATTTGTAAAAACTGCCCCTCATTCTATGTAGGGAAGACAAACTGCAGGTTCAAAGACAGGATTCTGAGACATTTATCAGCCATTAGACTAAACGATAAGAGGAATGCACTATCCATGCGTATAGAGAAACAGCCAGGACATTGCTTCTGTTTGTTAGTTTTACAACAGGTTAATGGTGATGGTAGAAAGGGCAATATATCAGGATACACAGAGTACTGTGAAACTAGATGGATCATTGAGTCAGGAGCCAATGGGCATCCTGGACTCAATGGCATAGTGCCTCTAAAGCCTGTCTTATGTAGGCGTAGACCATATATAGTAAAAGCTTAATTTTTATTGTTTGTAAAAAGTTTTAATTGATTAATTAAATGCATTCTGTGATTGGTGTAATTTTATATAAAAGTATTTTGAACTGTGAGATAGTAAGTCTGAAGAAGGGTCTTGTACCTGAAAGCACTAACTTCTCTGTGTATGATAAATTAGAATATTTTTAGCCTGGTGATCCATTTATTCTTCTCTTTCACATTTTTACCATCTGTACTATACCCAACTAACTTTAGCCCACAAACTAAATTATAAACCCAACACCTGCCCAGCACTCAGCTCCATCCTACAAACGTATACTCCTATACGAACACTAAGGACTTCATGCAAACAGCTGTTAACCATAACCAAACCCAACAAAAGAGCAGGACAATGTCTATACTCCCACAGCATTGCTAAACTTTGCAATTCCCTGTCCTCCACATAACTCAAATTGACTGTATAAAAACCTTTAAATCGGCACTATAATCATATTACCTAAATAACCTCTCCTGTCCCTGCAACACTAGCAAACCACCATAAAGCTGTCCCTTAATTATTTCTTATATGTGAAATATTTAATATCAGGATCTTTAACTACTGTCTTGTATACAGTTCATTTTTTTTCTTTTTCTAGTTTAACTCATAATTTTGTATGTCTTGATATGCCTGTATTTGTGATCCTAAAGATTTAATAATGTAAACTCTGTACTGTACTAGATTGCATATATCTGCTTTTATGCATGTAATCACATTATACTCATGTTAAACTTGCATTCTTGTAATACTTTGTGGAGCTTTTCTCCCTGGGACTTCACTGAAAATGGGTTTTTGACCCAGTGGACTTTCCCGGTAAACAGATGTCAATAAATAAATAATAAACAATAAATAAATAGTAAGGAATATTTTAAAAGACTTAAATTAATACTCAAAACACTGTTGACATCTAGGAACAAAATTCAAGCCATAAATCAATGTACTCTTAGGTTCATAGGTTCATAGGTTTATACTAGGCTATCTGCCCTAAGGCATTTATAAGCCTAGCCCAAATTTTTGTGGCTTACGCCACCCCTTATATGAAAAAATACTGTGCCCATTAGTTTGGTGTGCCTCTGTCCAGCAGTGACACAGAGATGATTCCTGGGGTAAACCTACGATCTCCCATCCACAGGTCAAGATTTCTCTTGAACAGAGTCAGCGAGGTGCTCTGCCTCACATGGACCGGGATTTTATTCCACAGCATAGGAGTCTCTGAGTGATAAATCTATCCCTCCAGCACGTCCTATTTATATCCGTGCTAAGGTTTAAGTCGCTTGCTCTAGTGGTTTTGGTGGATTTGGATTTTTTGAGGTGGAGCATGTCCATTAATTCCGGGTTGGACATGGCCTTGTATGTCAGGCACATGTCACCTCTGAGCAGACGGTATGCGACTGAATAGAGCTGGAGTTTCTTCAATCTGGCAGCATATGACAGATTTTGGAGTCCCTTTATCCTTTTGGTGAGGAACTTTTGGGGTCTCTCCAATTGCTGCAGATGTCGGGTGAGATACATCCCGAATGGGGCATTGTACTCGATCATTGGTCTGATAAGTGAAGAGTACAGGGGAACAATGACCTCACTAGATCTGGATGTGAATCCCTTCATGATCAGGTGGGCAATGTAGAAGGTCTTTCTAACCACTTTAGCAACGTGAGTGTCACAAGAAAGGCCACTGTCAACCTGGGTCCCCAGGTCCCTGATAACCTCTTCTGTGCTTAGTGGATTGCCACCTATATGGTAGCTTGGGGTTACCTTGTTTTTCCCGAAGGGTATGACTACACATTTTTGGCGTTTAACTTCAGGCCATGGCTCTGGCACCAGCTATCTGTTTCCGTGAGTCCCTTCTGAAGGATATCCGTGTCCGATGCACTTTCCATTATGGCGCCCAGTTTGCAGTCGTCAGCAAACTTTGTCAGCCAAAGTCCTCCCATGTTGGCCTGTACTTCTGAGAAGTAGATGCCGAACAATAGGGGGCCAAGGACCGAGCCCTGTGGGACACCACTTGTGACCAGCTTGGAGTCTGACATAGCGCCAGCAACTCTAACCCTGTGGGTTCTGTCCTTAAGCCAGTTTGCAACCCATCTTGTGACATATGGGTTTACATTTAAGCTGGTAAGTTCTTCTACAATACCTGAGTGGGGTATTGTGTCGAAAGCCTTTGCAAGGTCAAGGTAGGCTGTATGGACTGCCTTTCCCTCATCAATGGCCTTGGTGACTGTTTCAAGAAGTCGACCAAGTTCAAAAGGCATGATCTTCCCTTGACGGCCAAACTGGGTCGGGTCCAATGTCTGCAAGTCCCCTATATCTTTGTTTATGAGCTCCATTATGATCCTCTCCATAGCTTTGCAGACTAGACTTGTTAAGCTTATGGGGCGGTAATTACCAGGGTCCGTAGAGGCGCCGCCTTTGTGGAGTGGGACCACAGTTGCCGTGCGCCACTCCTTGGGCACGTATCCTGTGGTAAGGCTGAGATTAAACAGCTGCCTTATGTGTGGGTTTAATTCCTCATTTAGCTCGTGTAGCACACAGCCGGGGACACCATCCGGTCCCATTGATGCTGTGTTTTTATCTTTAGAGAGAGCAGCTTTCACCTGCACATTTGAGATGTCTAGGAGGCTACACTCGGCTGGGATAGTTATCTCTCCTTTAGGGGGGGAGAGGGGGGTGAAGTTTGCACTGAACCTGTCTGCCAGTATGTTGGCAATGTCTGTGGGTTCAGTGATTTTTGTATCATTTTGGACTAATTCTGAGCATATCTGGGAGTTTCCACCCAGGTTCCTAACATAGCTGAAAAAGGCCTTATGATTGTCCTTTGAATCCATGGCAATTTTTCTCTCAAAATTGGCCTTAGTTGATTTTATGAGTGCTCGTATTTTTTTTTTTACTAATAATGATCAGGGGTGACTTCCCTTTTATGGATTTTGTTCTATCATGTAATAGCTTTCTCCTCTTATTGTAAAGTTTGTTAATGGCTGGGGTCCACCAGACTGGACGTTTGCCCTTTGTGGAAAGAGTCTTGGTTTTATTTGGGATTGCCTGATCCATGCAGTCCTGGAGGTGTTCATAGAAGGCATTTGTAAGGGCTTCCACAGCTTGGGTTGTGGTTTCCACTGGCTCAGGGGCCTTGAAGGATACCACACCAGTCTTGAGTAGTGTGAAGTTTGCTTTACAGAAGTTCTTCACTGTGGTCTTTTTTGTTTGGGGTTGGGGCGGGATGTGGATTTCCAGTGAGATTAGTTTATGATCAGATCTCACCAATGAGGGATATACTTCCGGTGTGGAGCATTTTGTCCCCATGTTTGTGACAATGAGATCTAGTATATTTTCTCCTCTCGTGGGAACAGTGACTAGCTGTTCCATGGCATTTGAATTTATGAACTCCAGGAACCGTTGGGCTAGAAAGTTAGGGCTTGAGTAATGTTCCCAGTCTATATTCGGGTAGTTGAAGTCACCCAATATGATGGTGTTTGGAGATACATTTATTCCTCCAGTGTCTTCAGGAAGGCTGTGTGGGGTTCCTGAGTTTGAGAGGGTGGCCTGTAGCATGCTACAATTTGTAGAGCAGTTTTGCCTATGGTTAGTTGCACCTGGATGGTTTCCGAAGCTTCGTGCGTTGCCACCAACCTGGAGGTGTGGGTATCCTTTATGAATATGGATACACCCTCCTTTTGTGGTGTGGTCTGGGTTTTGGGGCCGAACGCATGATATGAGGTAAAACCTAATAGTGCCGGGTGCTCTCAGGAGCCTTGAACCAGGTTTCAGTTACAGCACAGACATCGATGTTCTCCATACTGAGAAGGGCCTCGAGTGCGTGCATTTTGAGATTTAGACTTCTGGCATTGAGCAGCATTACCCTCAGTTTCTTCCCATTTTGTTTTCTAGGGTGGTAGGTTTAGAATTTGAGCCTTGTCTAAAAAGGCACTATGGGGGTGGCAAGAGCCTTAGCCAATATCCAGAATCCCAGGGGTGACAGGTGCAAGCCGTCCCTTGCGAAGCAGCGTGGCTTGTCAAGCATGTCATCCCAGGCAGACAGACACTGGATCCCCTTTGAATGACACCAGACATTAAGCCAATTGTTAAAGCTGATCATCTTGTCTCTATATTGCGGCATCATTCTTGGTGAAGGAAGGATACTGCTCAGGGTCAGGGTCATACCTGCCTGGGCTACATAATCAGAGAGCTCCTCTATGTCTCTTTTCATGCAGTCCAGGGAGGTACGTCTCAGGTCGTTCACACCAGCATGGACAATGACTGTGTCATATTTGTATTTGCCGTGGAGTGACCTGAGTGCTTGTGTTATGTGGCGGATTCTAGCGCCCGATAGGCAGCTTACTGTAACCCTCTCCTTGTTCAGCCTGGTGAGTGGGACGTCAGTGTGTCTGACTATGGAGTCACCTATGACAAGTATGTTTGGTGTTGTATTTGGCCTTAAGGGCTGTGACTGCTTTGCACACTGCTTTTGTGGTTTATGTGTTGCTTGTGGGGTGTCTTGAGGTAGCAGTTGTTTGGGTGTCTGCTTTGGAGGCCTCTGCTGTTTAGGTAAATTTTTACTCAGAGCCTCCGAGTATGTCTTTGTGTGTTTATGTGTTTGATTCAGTGGAGTGGTAGCATTATGTGAGGCTGGTTTTGTGGTGTGTGTAGTTGCCTTCTCCTCCTGTCTGGTCTTGCCAGTCCTGAGTTGAGAGAGCTCAGCCTCCAGTTTGTCTAAATAGCTGTATCTCTCGCAAGTAATTGTGTTATGTGGGAGGAGGAGAGGGCTGTCTGTGTACATGAGGCAGTTATAACATTACCTCAAGATTCCCAGATTCACCAGCTGGACTGGAGAGGAGATTGACAACTGACCTTTGGACATGCTAGAATAATATTGGGAAATCCTTAATTGAAAACAAGGGCCAGTGGGGAGTGAGGGTGTAGTGCTTTTAATTTTTAGTGCTGACTTATATAATTGCTTTAGTGAGCAAGTGCCAGGTAACTTGAGTGCAATGTGTTACAAGTAACTAAATGCAAAAATGACAAACAGTAACTTTCTTTCAAGTGAAACAAGGAAATAAGTACAGTAAGCAATGCAGATATCACTAGTGATCCACAGAAGCGCTGAGAAGTTGCATATTAGGTGGAATTAGCTTCCAGGGAAATAACAAGCAAACAAACAACAAGCATATAAACAAAGCTAGATTCAGCAGGCCTGGATCTAGTCTATGCTAGAGCAAACAAGGTGTACCAATTTCAGTAAGATACAGTTCAAATATTCAGGCACTATAAACCTTTAACCAGAAGTTTCCAGCTCAGAAGGGCAGAGTCCAGCCTCTTCTCCCACAAGAGTGCAGACCACGAACCTTCTTAATGTAAAATAACTGGCCTGAAGCCCAAGTGCCTAAACCAGAACTAATACACTTGGACACTGGGCTCTCAATCAGCAGTTCCCAACTTAGAAGGATGAAAGCTACCTGTCCTGCCACCACAGTGCTTGCCACAAACCTTCCTAATGTAAAACAACTGGTCTGAAGCCCAAGTGCTTAATCCAAAAGACTTAGAATGATAGCTACACTTTAATCAAGTTACAACCAAGCAGTAATAAATACAATTGAATACTTTAGAGAATGTCTGGATTAGTGCTCAAGTTACACAAACAAAGCTAGATCCAGCAGGCCCGAATCCAGTCTATGCCACAGCAAACAAGGCGCACCAACTTCAGTAAGAAACAGTTCAGATATGCATGCACTATAAGCCTTTAACCAGAAATTCCCAGCTCAGAAGGGCAGAGTCCAGCCTCTCCTCCCACAAGAGTGCAGACCACGAACCCTCTTAATGAAAAATAACTGGCTTGAAAGCCCAAGTGCTTAAACCAGAATTAATACACTTTTAGAATAAGACACTGAGCCCTCAATCAGCAGTTCCCAACCTAGAAGGATGTAAGCTACCTGTTCTGCCACAACAGTGCAGACCACAAACCCTCTCAGTGCAAAACAACTGGTCCGAAGCCCAAGTATTTAAACCAAAAGGCTTAGAATGAGTTACACCAAGCAGTAATAAATACAATTGAGTATTTTTAAGATGATGCAAAAGTAAAATGAAGTAGGTAGAAACACAAGTACAGTAAAAGCAGATTAAATTTTTTTTTTTTTTTTTTTTTATCTGAACAAGTGCTGAGATCAAAGAAACAGATTTGAGTGCTGAAACTAGAAAACTGGCTAGTTATAAGAAAATAAACAAGCTAGAAGGCTTCCCTCAAACACAGAAGGGCTTGGGGGCTCAGAAGCCTACAAATAGTCTATACCACTTAACAAGTAAGGCAGGAAATAAGCTTAATTTTTTTTTGTCTGTTTCCCAGATGCTCTCTTTGTACACAGTAGGAGTGCCTGAAATCAGAATATGATCTCACTGCACTCAGTTGAGTGAGCAAATGAGATGGGCCCAGAGGCAGGCTGAGGGGTGGGCAGTTTCAAGGCCACTAAGATTAACACCAAAACAAAAACAGGGAGGGTGGGTGGGAATAACTGAAGAGCAGAATAACTTCAGTTAAATATTCCTTCAACACTCCTTCAACACAGTTTAAATCAAATTAAATACTGTATTTTTTTTTTAAAAGTGCAGATAAAGGTACTTAAATTCTCTTATACGTCCAGTTGAATATAACCAAGTTCTTAGCTGGCCAAAACTGAGGTTTTTAAGCAGGAAATATTTCACAATGCACCAGTTAAATATGCAAGGACAGGAAATCAAAGAATGTGGCTACCCCCACACCTGTAATTACTAGCAAATAACAAAATTCAGCCAACACTAGCTTCAGTTCAAGTTACTGAAGAGCAGAATAACTTCAGTTAAATATTCCTTCAACACTCCTTCAACACAGTTTAAATCAAATTAAATACTGTTTTTTTTTTAAAAAAAAAGTGCAGATAAAGGTACTTAAATTCTCTTATACGTCCAGTTGAATATAACCAAGTTCTTAGTTGGCCAAAGCTGAGGTTTTTAAGCAGGAAATATTTCACAATGCACCAGTTAAATATGCAAGGACAGGAAATGAAAGAATGTGGCTACCCCCACACCTGTAATTACTAGCAAATAACAAAATTCAGTCCTAATTAACAGTTTTGGAGTGACTGACTGGCCCCAAAAGGTGTTGGATATATTGGACAGGAAAACAAGAAGAACGCTTCATGCTCATCAAATGATTTATAAAAATGAGTGCATACCAAGATTATATATTCCCCATTCTGAAGGTGGCATGGGCTTCCTCAAAATTTATTGCATGTATAGATCTGCAATTGTGGGACTGCATACATATCTGCTGACCTCACACGACCCAAATGTAATGAGAGTTTTGAAACATGAGGAGAATAAGTCTAAGATGACTTCCCTGCTTAGTGTAGCAGAAGAATATCGGTGTCAGGCGGGAATGGAAATCAAACCAGAAGTAGATATAAATCAGGCAGCAACTGAATGTGCCAAAAAACAAAAGAAAGAATATAAGGTGAAGGATCAGATAAGAAGGTAAGAAATGTGGAAAATGTGTAAATATAGTTGCAAGTATAGCCAAGTCTTGGAACAACCTCATGTTGATCAGGAGAAAGCAGGAATTGTTAAGGAGAGGCGCATTTAAATCAAAAGACAAAAGGTTAATATTGGTGGCTCAAGATAGTGGACTATGTACACATTGGTTTACAAAGTCCATTGAACATGTGAGAGAAAGATAAATGTAGGTTTTCTAAAACAGAATTGGAAACAGTGTCATATCTTTTTATTTATTTTTTATTTATTTAACATTTGTTTACTGGGAAAGTCCGACTGGACACAGGTCCATTTTCAGTGGAGGCTCAGGGAGAAAAGCTCCAACAATATGAAAAACAAACATTATACCACAAGAAAATTACAGAGTACAGGTCAACAATGAAACTACATATTGCAAAATATAAATAACCGAAAGAAATGACACTTTAGCAATTTTAACAAAATTTGTACATCAGAGTACATGGTATTATACAAACTAGACTAGCATATATATTAGAAAGCACGGTATGATTATTTTGAGGAAGACTTGAAATGATTTGAGGTAACAGAGTAAGTATATATAAGGAAGGAAGGAAGAATGCATAACAGGATAGTACTGTAAAGTGTAGAGCTAAAGAAAGTCAGAGGGTGTGTATAACAAGTGCAGAATATGGAGTTAGTCAGAGCAAAGCCAGGATTTTTCTAAGTGAGTAAATAGAAGTTTTTTAAATTGTACTGTGGTGCAGATGGAAGTGGGTAGGTTATTCCATGTTTTAAATTGTACTGTGGTGCAGATGGAAGTGATGGAAGTGGGTAGGTTATTCCGTATTTTAGGAATGATGTTAGAGAATAAGGGTTCTCCAGCTGAGTTGTTAGCTTTACTGGATTTAACTAGGAGTTTGTCTCTGGAATGGAGTGTTCTAGTGGTGGTGTATGGTTGTATGAGATCTTGAAGGGCTGGAGTTTTATCTGGTTCAAGGAGTATTTTATGGGTGAAGGATAGTTGCTTGTACTGGAGGGATGAGGAAGTTCTAGCCAGTTTAGTTGTCTAAGGGCTGTGCAATGGTGTGTTTTGTATGGAGAGTTTGTAGCGAATTTAGCTATTTTATTGTAACATGAGTCTAGTTTAGTAAGGTCTGATTTGCATAGGTTGGTTAGTATAGGGGAGGCATAGAGTAGGGGTGACAAGAGGTGTGTCTGGTCAATGGTAGCTTTTGTAGAGCTGGTTAAAAATTTCTTGTTCCTGTAAAGGAGACCTAATTTTTTATGAACTTTTTTGATAGTTTGGGCTATGTGGATATCAAATTTTAGATTGTTGTCAATTTTGACCCCTAGCAGTTTGGTATGTGTCACAGGGGTGATAATAGTTTTGTTTTTGGACTTTAGGGTGACAATTGGGAATATTGTAGGTGTTGTTGAGGGGTAGAAGAGGAGGAGTTTGGTTTTATTTGAGTTTAGAATGAGTTGAGAACTGGTAAGCCAGGATTCTACTGATAGAAATGAGTTCTGGGTTACGGTGTGGAGGTCCTGTATGGTGGGGGCAGAGCATATGAGGGTAGAGTCATCTGCATATTGTATCACAGATGCTCAGTAAGTGGAGGTGTGGGGTTGGTTAGTAAAGACAGAAAATGATAGCGGTCCTAAGATCAAGCCTTGTGGGACACCTAGGGAGACTGGGAGGAAAGTAGACAGGTGATTTTACCACAGTACAGTCTGTTGTCAGTCTGATGGATAGTTTTGGAACCAGGTAACAGTGGAAGCACTGAGGTTTAGGGAGGAGAGGACTTTGATCAGTTTGCTGTGGGTTACCATATCAAACCCTTTGGACAGGTCTAGAAATATGGCGGATATGAATTGCCCTGAATTTCTAAGTTGGTAGGTAAAAAACTTTCTTACACTGTGAAGGACACCAATGAGGAAGAGAAAAGGCAAACACTACTAAAAACTCCTGATGTCCACAATGGTAGTAAAACTTAATAGTAAAATCAAAACTTTAATAAAAAGAATATAAAGAATAAAAACTCCTGATGTCCACCACCACAAGGACAGTCCTTTTTATACGATCTGAGAAAGGCTTATTTGCCAAAAGCGCTTATTGGAAGACTGAGGACTGCTTATTTTATGTTATATTCTTTTTATTAAAGTTTTGATTTTACTATTAAGTTTTACTGCCATAGAGGACATCAGGAGTTTTTAGTAGTGAATTTCTAAGTTGGTTGACTGTATTAGTAAAGGACATGAAGGCTGTAGTTGTACTATGATGAGGGCAAAATCCACGTTGTGTGATTGATAATAGATTGTGGGTGTTAAGGTAGTTCATGAGCTGAGTATGGACCACCCTCTCTAGGATTTTGTATAGGGGTGATAATAGCGATTGGGCAGTAGTTGCTAAAATTGGTTGAGTTGCCTCCTTTGTGAAGGGGTATTATATGGGATTTTTTCCATATAGCAGGTACTATGCACTATGACATATATCTGTTTATGAGTATTGCTACTAAGTAAGCTATTCCATCAGCAGCTACTTTTAGAAATTCATCTGGCAGTTTGTCTGCAGCTAGAGTAGTTGGTTTTAGTTTGAGCAGTTGTTTTTATTTACAGTATTTACTGTTACTGGTTGTAGTGTAAATAGACTGAGGTTGTTTTGAGAGGGTTAACTGAAATGGGGAGTTATTGGGGCATGGCTATTGGAGTTGTTGTTTGTATTGGCTAGGGCTAGTATTGTTTCTGTAAAATAAGTATTAAATTGTGTTTCTATGTTTTCAGGGTTAGTGGTAGAGGTTGGAGTGGGTGTGGAGGTTTTGCCTGGAGATAGTATGTTATTAACTGCAACCCAGAATTTGTGTGGGTTATAAGTTGATAGGTTCATAGGTAGGTACTAGGCTATCGGTCCTAGGGCCTATACAAGCCTAGCCAAAAAGGTACCCTGGCTTTCACCACCCAATAAAATTATTTTCCTGTGCCCCTGTTGAGCAGAGCCACAGAGGTGATCCCCAGGATGACTTTCCTATTTCCTATCCCAATCATCAAGATTTTTCTTGAAGAGTGCTAATGAGGAGCTTTGTTTGATATAGATAGGTAGTTTGTTCCAGAGTATGGGAAGTCTCTGGGACAGGAATCTATCCCTCCAGCATGTTCTGTTTATTGTGGTGACAAGGTTTAGGTCCCTAGAGCGTGTAGCTCAGAGGGATTGGGATTTCTTTAAGTGGAGCATGTCCAACAGCTCTGGGTTTGACATAGCTTTGTATGTTAGGCAGAGATCGCCTCTGAGTAGGCGATATTTGACAGAGTAAAGCTGGAGTTTTTTGAGATGGTCTGCATAAGGCATCTGCTTGAGGCCAGTAATCCTCATTGTGAGGTATTTCTATGGCCTTTGCAGTTGATGTAGATGTCTTGTGAGGTACATACCAAAAGGGGCGTTGTACTCTATAATGGGTCTAATGAGTGATGAGTAGAAGGGAACAATGACCTACTTTTTCCTGGATGAGAAACCTTTTCTGATGAGGTGTGTCACGTAGAAGGATTTCCTGACTACTGTGGTGATGTGATTATAAAAGGAGAGACTACTGTCCACCTGTGTCCCAAGGTCTCTTATCACACTTTTGGTGTTAAGCAGACTATCACCTATGTGGTAGCAAATGGGTACAGAGTTTATACCAAAGGGGATGACAATGCACTTTTTGGCATTGAGCTTGAGGCCATGGCTTTGACACCAGGCATCTGTCTCAGTAAGGCCCTTTTGTAGGATGTCCACATCATTAGGAGTTTCAATTATGGCTCCTAGTTTGCAGTTATCTGCGAACTTCATTAGCCAAAGACCTTCTGTGTTAGCCTGTACTTCAGAAAAGTAGATACCAAACAGGAGAGGACCCAGGACTGAACCCTGTGATACTCCACTTGTCACTGGTCTGAAGCCGGATTTGGAGTCTGCTACTTTCATAGTGTGGGTTCTGTCAGTGAGCCAGTTGGCAACCCATCTTGTGACATAGGGATTTATACCTAGTTTAGTGAGTTTATCTATAATTCCAGAGTGGGGATGGTGTTAAAAGCCTTGGTGAGATCTAGATAGGCTGTGTGAACCACCTTACCCTCGTCTCCGGCTTTGGTGACTGCTTCAAAGACGTCAGTCAGGTTCAGGAGACATGATCTGTCTTTTACAAACCCAAACTGGGTGGGGTCCAGAGTTTGGAGATTACCAATGTCTTTGTTTATAAGTTCCATGATGATACGTTCAATGGCCCTGCAGACCAGGCTTGTTAGGCTAATGGGTCAATAGTTCTCGGGGTCCATGGTGGCTCCCCCTTTCTGGAGTGGTATACCCTTCACTGTGTGCCATTCCGTGGGCACAAAGCCTGAGGTGAAGCTATGATTGAACATGGTGCTTAGGTGGGGTGCCAGTTCATTCTGTAGTTCATGTTGAATGCAGTCTGGGATGTTGTCAGGTCCCATGGTTGCTGTGTTCTTGGCTTTGGAGAGTGTGTTTTTTACCTGTGAAGTTGTGATTACAGGAACTTTGCATTCTTCCTGTATAGAGATGGGCCCTTTAGGTGGTGAGAGGGGGGTAAAGTTAGCACTGAACCTATCTGCCAGGATGTTGGCAATATCAGTTGGTTCTGTATATTTAGTGCCATTGTGCTGTAACTTAGAGCAGATCTGAGTGTTGCCTTTGAGATTCTTGACATAGCTATAGAATGCTTTGTGGTTGTCTTTAGAATCAGTGGCGATTTTGTTTTCATAGCTAGCTTTGGAGGATTTTATGAGGGATCACAGCTTCTTACTGAGGCTGACCAAGGAGTTCTTCCAGTCATGGGATTTTACTCGTTTTTGCAACAGTTTCTTTCTTCTATTGTAGAGTTAATTTATGGCAGGGGTCCACCAGATTGGCTTCCTTTTTGTGGAGTATAGCATCTTTGTTCTGTTAGGGATAGCACGATCCATGTACTCATGAATGTGCTTATAAAGTGCATTTGTGTAGGAATCAGCAGTCGTACCTCTATTGTCCGTCTGCATGGGTGTCGTGAAGTTTGCCACTTCTGTCTTATGAAGTGTGAAGTTGGCTTTGGAGAAAGTTTTTACGGTGGTTTCCCTAATGGGGGTGGGGGTGGGGGTAGGATGTGGCTATCTAGGCTGATTATCTTGTGGTCGGATCTGACCAACAAGGAATGGACACACTAAATAGCTATAAAACGCTCCTCTTTGAAATAAAACTTCTCCAAATACGAAAATAGCAGCCAAACTGGATATACATTTCTTTATTACGATTCTGATACCTGGGCCTTTGCCTTCAAATGGAATAATTAACAATCTCAGAAACCAGTATATATACACCATCCATCACATAATTAATTAACATCAGTTAATGAATTAACATTTTTTTCTCTCAGAAAAGATTTTTTAAAGCCATATAAAGCCATATAAAACCTCATTACAAAATAACTAAATTCCTAAATTTATCTTAATACACATCATATATTCACTTTCTTATCAACCATGATATTCATTGAAAACATGTTTACATTTCTAAATTCATTCCATTTGGATACAAAGTATTGAAATTAATAATAAAATTTGATTCTATGTTTATTAACCTCTTTTGAAAACTATGATCTGCCCCCCCCCCCAAGCCATAAGGCTTGGCTAAGACACTAAGTATCAGGTCTTTCACCACACCTCCATGTTGTTTATGGAAATGACTGGCCACTGGACTATCGAGCCTCTCATTCCTAATGTCTCCTAAATGTTCCATTATTCTTAATTTCACCTTACGCTTGGTTTGTCCTATATACCATTTTCTTACCGGACAATTGCACCCTATTATATAAATAACCCCAAATGAATTACAATCGAAATAATCAATGGCATTATATAAAATGCCATTGATTCGAGTACCATCTAAATTTTTAATATTACTGCATACCTTACACCTGCCACATGGATAAGCACCTGCTCTGATCACACTCTCTCTTCTACCCTTGCTTCTCACTAACTCCTTTACATTTTGAAATCTTCCATAGGAGAAAGTAACTTTATTAGGGATAATTTCTTTCAAAGTTTCATCATTAATAATAATAGGCCACAAATCCAAAACCACTTTTCTTAATATAGGGGAAAAGGCTGAAAATCTGTTAACAAAAAATATATTATTTTTCTCATTAACTTCTGTTTTTTCATACTTTCCCCCTTTTCCTGCCTACAAAACTATTAACTTCATCTGATGACCCATAACGAGCCAGCCCCAACTCATTTTCTACTTCAGCTCTATCTATCCTGATTTTTTCCCCAGAATAACCTCTAGCACTTAATTTTTCACAAATATGATCAAATTCCAGTTTAATTTTCTCTTTATCCAAAGTATTACCCCCTATGCGTTTAAATTCCCCAAATGGTAAAGATTCAATTAGATGGAAGCTATGCATACTTGATGCATGTCAGAAATTATTGACCGCAGTGGTCTTATGAAAGGGTTTATGCTGTATTCCCCCTACATAAAACTCCACATCTAAATACTGAATTATTTTCCTACCTAAATTAAAGGTAAAATCTAAACCACAGGGGTTAGATTTTAAACTAGAAATAAATTCTTAAAATTCCATAGGGTCCCCTTTACATTAAAATAAGAGGTCATCAATAAATCTTTTATATTTAACCACATTATTCTGAAAAAACTGCTAGAATAAACAAACAAATTTTCAAAATATCCCATAAAAATAATAGCATAAGATGGAACAAAGCAGGCACCCATCGCAGTACCATCCTTTTGCAAAAAATATTTTTTTTTCAAATTCAAAATAGTTATGTGTGAGGCAGAATTCTAATAGGCAAACAATAAAAGATGTCCGTGGTCCTTCTCCCAAAAGTTTACTAACTGCTTCAAGTCCCCATTTAATATTAATGCAGGTATACAAGAATTTAACATCTACACTGGCCCAATAGAAATCATCCTGCCAAATCATCCCTTTGAAACATTCACAAACCTCCCTAGTATTTTTAACATGTGAGGGAATTCTCTGCAAATGACATTTTAATATAGAATCCAAAAATATACCAACATTTTGTGAAAAAGCACCTCTCCCTGAATCGGACTTCGTAAATCCTTATGTATTTTTGGTATAATAAAAAATCTAGCATCCTTAGGATTTTTTATAAATAACCTTTTAACATCCCCAGATGTAAAAAATCCTAGGCGTTCACCCTTTTCCAAGAGATCATATAAGGCAGTATTAAATTCTGCCCTGGGGTTTGTGAGGAGGTGCATATAAGTATTACTATCAGATAACAAGTCCGAAACTATGGATTTATATTTCCCCCTTGAGAAAATAACCCAATTTCCACCCTAGTCAGATTCTGTAGAAACATATTTATTACTGCTCTTTCTAATATCTAATATTTATATATATATATATATATATAATATATATTTATAATTTTTTAATATCACATAAAGCTTGCCACTCTTCTTTTGAAAGATTATACTCTCTAGGATGCTTTTTAAACAACCCAAGTTCCTTACTAATTTGTTTGCTTAATGTCCTCTCAAAAATAATAATACTGTTATTTGTTTTTGGAGGAATGAATTCACTAATATAGGGTACTTTAGGAATATCAAACTTCCCATATCCTGTATGATATTCAAAACCTAAAGAAAAGTTAGAGCTCTCTTGCAAATCAGAATAAATATCTATCATTTCATTTTCATGTATAGATAAATCCATAAAAGAGCTTTCCATCAAAGAATCATCATTCATTTCATCAGCAGAAAAAAATGTTTTTTTATCCATGTTAGAAAAGAAAACTTTGAGATGTAATTTTCTACAAAATTCCTTAATCTCTGACATTATTTCTGCCAGAGATGGAATATGAGTTGGTACAAATTTGGTTCCCTTACACAAAACACTTTTCATACTGTCAGTAACTTCCAAGTCAGATAAATTAATGATGTTTAAATCCCCACCTGTATAATGATCAATATGGTCAAAAAGCACATGATTACAATCTACATACACATTGGATTTATCAAGTCCGCCAGCAGAAAGTTTATGTTTACCAGTTCCAGGAGAATATAACACCCAATCATTTCCTACCTCCCCTGGCTTGAAAGCACAGATTGCGTCCTTTTCTTTGATTCGATTTGTCCTACATAAAACTCCACATCTAAATATTGAATTATTTTCCTACCTAGACACCATTTGAACCAGATGTACCATCTGCATTTAGTTCTTCAAAAGCGATGCTCTTTCTTCCCGCCGAGCAGGTATCCACAGAGGAAACGGAAGTGTCCCTGAGGTTGCGGGATCTGCTTCTGCTGTTTTTACCAGCAGATCTACCACGCCCCCTCTTAAAGTTATACTGCCAAGAGAAAATCTTCCGCATGCTGTAATTATTTACATCTCGTATAAACTTTTTCTTCTTACGCTGTATCACCTGCTGTTCAATCTTGGACACTCTTGTTTTAATGTCCACAATATTTTGTTAGAACTCTAACTCCGAGGAACTGTTTAACAGAGTCTTTTGCATTTCAACAATATTAGAGTGTACTTTATTAAGCGCTCTCTCGTTGCACTTAATAAGCACTTTATAAGCACTCTGCATGGGTGTCGTGAAGTCTGCCACTTCTGTCTTAAGAAGCGTGAAGTTGACTTTGGAGAAATTTTTTACTGTGGTTTCCCTAATGGGGGATGTGGATATCTAGGCTGATTAGCCTGTGGTCGGATCTAACCAACAAGGAATGGACCTCTGGTATGGTATTTTTCTTGAATATTGTGGTAATAATTTATTTTGTCCTGTTTGATGAGTTTTTTTAACATTGTTATGTAGTTCTAGAAATGTTAGTTTTGTGGATTGGGTTTTGTGTTTGCTGGTTGTGATATACAATACTTATGGCAGAAAGACTGTATATCGAAAGGCATAATAATGTGGCAAGACCATACATCTCAAACTCTTAGTGCAAAAAATCTGGACAAAGCCCAACAAAATGGGGGGACAAAGGCCCAAAATTTAGGGAAATATTTTAAATATTGCTCATATAAGCTTAGAAAGTTGCTAGATTAACAGGGTTTCTTTTAACATACATATTCTGAAGGATTTGAAGTCTGAAACTCAAATGTATGTCATTATTTAGTGACTTCAATCCCCAGATCCGCCCAGTGATTTGCCAGAAAATTACAAGTTTTATGAGGAACAGGCCAAAAATATGAGCCAAAAATCTGGACATTCTGCAGAAATCTGTACAGTTGAGAGGTATGGGCAAGACTGTTGCATCGGGGATTTTGCAAACATTATAATACTCAAGTAGTTGAAAAACACTGGAAACAAGAGCCACAAAGCATTATAGAAAAAAAAGAAAACACTTGAACATACCACCATAAACAGAGGACAGAACTCACAAAAAAACTTTAATGCAACAAGCCGCTAAAATAAGTAGCAGGACAAGTGCTTTCAGCTTTAGCCTTCTTCAGATCCTGTTTATTGAGCCTAAAAATGAAAGCTTGGATAGACCAATCACAATCTTTTGAAACCATTGCCTCACTTCCTCATGCAGTAGTTGTTACTCAAAGGACCACTCCTTCAATTTACATCACTTCCTCATAATAGCTATCATTCATATGAAGCATTCCCCATAGTAGCTGTCACTTAAATGAATACTCACTTAGTTTGGGCCAGTAATATTAAAGCTGTTGCTATCTCCTCCCATTCAGACCAAATTCTTTTATAATTGGTTTCAACTGTACCATTCCATTCAAGCCTGGAGGGTAAACTGCCCTTAGATCTATTATCCATTTGAGTTCTTCTACCTCCATTCTATTCTGCAAGTTACCTCCTCTCAATGCTTCTTTTACAATACAGATGACCATAAACTTGAACAAATGTGTGTTATTAAGATTCACATGTCAATACAGGGCATTTGTATCTACTTTATTCCTTATGTCAGCAGATATATGGAGCTAATATCCTGTGTGCTGCTACAACAGCAGTAAGTACAGATACTACAAGCATAGATGCTGGAGAAGATATCCTGTGTGCTGCAACAGCAGTAAGTACAGATACCACAAGCATAGGTCCTGGAGCAGATATCCTGTGTGTTGCTGCAACAGTAGTATGTACAGATACCATAAGCATAGGTCCTGGAGCAGATATCCTGTGGGTTGAAGCAACAGTAAGTACAGATACCACAAGCATAGGTCCTGGAGCAGATATCCTGTGGGCTGCAGCAGTAGTAAGTACAGATACCACAAGCATAGGTCCTGGAACAGATCCCCTGTGTGCTGCTGCAACAGCAGTAAGTACAGATACCACAACCATAGGTCCTGGAGCAGATATTCTGTGTGCTGCTGCAGCAGTAAGTACAGATATCACTAGCATAGTTCCTGGAGCAAATATCCTGTGTGCTGCAGCAGCAGTAAGTACAAATACCACAATCATAAGTCCTTGAGCAGATATCCTGTGTGCAGCTGCAACATTAAGTATAGATATCACAAGCATAGGTCCTGGAGCAGATACCCTGTGTGCTGCTGCAACAGCAGTAAGTACAGATACCACAAACATAGGGCCTGGAGCAGATATCCTGTGTGCTGCAGCAGCAGTAAGTACAGATACCAAAGTACAGATACCACAAGCATAGGTCCCGGAGCAGATATCCTGTGTGCTGTAGCAGCAGTAAGTACAGATATCACAAGCATAGTTTTTGGAGCAGATATTATGTGTGCTGCAGCAACAGTAAGAACAGATATCACAAGCATAGTTCCTGAAGCAGATATCCTGTGTGCTGCAACAGCAGTAAGTACAGATGCCACAAGCATAGCTCCTGGAGCAGATATCCTGTGTGCTGCAGCAGCAGTAAGTACAGATACCACAAGCATAGGTCCTGGATCAGATATCCTGTGTGCTGCAACAGCAGTAAGTAGAGATACCACAAGCATAGGTCCTGGAGCAGATATCCTGTGTGCTGCAGCAACAGTAAGTACAGATACCACAAGCACAGGTCCTGGAGCAGATATCCTGTGTGCTGCAGCAGTGGGAAGTACAGATACCACAAGCATAGGTCCTGGAGCAGATATCCTGTGTGCTGCAGCAGTGGGAAGTACAGATACCACAAGCATAGGCCCTGGAGCAGATATCCTGTGGGCTGCAACAGCAGTAAGTACAGATAAGCAAAAGTCCTGGAGCAAATATCCTGTGTGCTGCAACAGCAGTAAGTATAGATATCACAAGCATAGTTCCTGGAGCAGATATCGTGTGCTGCAACAGCAGTAAGTACAGATACCACAAGCATAGGCATTGGAACAGATATCCTGTGTGCTGCAGCAGAAGTAAGTACAGATATCACAAGCTTAGTTCCTGGAGCAGGTATCCTGTGTGCTGCAACAGCAGTAAGTACAGATACTGCAAGCATAGGTCTTAGAGAAGATATCCTATGTGCTGCAGCAGCAGTAAGTACAAGTACCACAATCATAAGTCCTTGAGCAGATATCCTGTGTGCTCTGCAACATTAAGTATAGATATCACAAGCATAGGTCCTGGAGCAGATATCCATTGTGCTGCTGCAATAGCAATAAGTACAGATACCACAACCATAGGTCCTGGAGCAGATATCCTGTGTACTGCAGCAGCAGTAAGTACAAATATCACAAGCATAGGTCCTTGAGCAGATATCCTGTGCACTGCAACAGCAGTAAGCACAGATACCATAGGTCTTGGAGCAGATATCCTGTGTGCTGCAGCAGCAGTAAGTACAGATATTACAAGCATTGTTCCTGGAGCAGATATCCTGTGTGCTGCAACAGCAGTAAGTACATACCACAGCGCATAGGTCCTGGAGCAGATATCCTGTGTGCTGCAACAGCAGTATGTACAGATAGCATAAGCATAGGTCCTGGAGCAGATATCCTGTGGGCTGCAGCAGCAGTAAGTACAGATACCACAAGTATAGGTCCTTATTTATTTTATTTATTTATTTATCATTTGTTGACGGAAAGTCCTAGGTTCCACAGAGCCTGTTTTCAGCGGAGGCCCAGGGAGAAATGCTCCAGATGCATGTCTTTGGAATGTGGGAGGTCCTGGAGCTGATATCCTGTGGGCTGCAGCAGCAGTAAGTACAGATACCACAAGCATAGGTCCTGGAACAGATACCCTGTGTGCTGCTGCAACAGCAAGTGCAGATACCACAACCATAGGTCCTGGAGCAGATATCCTGGGTGCTGCACAAACAGTATGTACAGACACTATAAGCATTGGTCCTGGAGCAGATATCCTGTGGGCTGCAGCAGCAGTTAGTACACGTACCACAATCATAGGTACTGGAGCAGATATCCTGTGTACTGCAGCAGAAGGAAGTACAGATACCAAAAGCATAGGTCTTGGAACAGATATCATATGTGCTGCGCAACAGTAAGTATAGATACCACAAGCATAGGTAGTGGAGCAGATATCCTGTGTGCTGCAGCAACAGTAAGTACAGATACTACAAGCATAGGTCCTGGAGCAGATATCCTGTATACTGCTGCAGCAGTATGTCCAGATATTACAATCATAGTTCCTGAAGCAGATATCATGTGTGCTGCAACAGGGGTAAGTACAGATACTACAAGCATATGCCCTGATGCAGATATCCTGTGTTCTGCTGCAGCAGTACATCCAGATATCACAAGCACAGTTCCTGAAGCAGATATCCTGTGTGCTGCAGCAGCAGTAAGTACAGATATCACAAGCGTAGTTCCTGGACCAGATATCCTGTGTGCTGCAGCAGCAAAAAGTACAGATACCACAAGCATAGGTCCTGGAGCAGATATCCTGTGTGCTGCAGCAGCAGTAAGTACAGATATCACAAGCATAGTTCCTGAGAGATATCATGTGTGCTGGAACAACAGAGCGTACAGATACCACAAGCATAGGTCTTAGAGCAGATATTCTGTGTGCTGCAGCAGCAGTAAGTAGAACTACCGCAAGCATAAGTCCTTGAGCAGATATCCTGTGTGCTGCTGCAACATTAAGTACAGATATCACAAGTATAGGTCCTGGAGCAGATATCCAGTGTGCTGCTGCAACAGCAGCAGTACAGATACCACAACCATAGGTCTTGGAGCAGATATCCTGTGTGCTGCAGCAGCAGTAAGTACAGGTACCACAAGGTCCTGGAGCAGATATCATGTGTACTGCAGCAGAAGGAAGTACAGATACCAAAAGCATAGGTCTTGGAACAGATACCCTGTGTGCTGCTGCAACAGCAGTATGTACAGATACCACAAGCATAGGTAGTGGAGCAGATATCCTGTGTACAGCAGCAGCAGTAAGTACAGAT
This sequence comes from Protopterus annectens, assembly GCF_019279795.1. Taxonomy (NCBI): domain Eukaryota; kingdom Metazoa; phylum Chordata; order Ceratodontiformes; family Protopteridae; genus Protopterus; species Protopterus annectens. The sequence goes on along the minus strand of NC_056743.1, from coordinate 519,251,768 downwards.
ACCACAGGCATAGGTCTTGGAGCAGATATCCTGTGTGCTGCAGCAACAGTAAGTACAGATACCACAATTATAAGTCTTAGAGCAGATATCCTGTGTGCTGCAGCAGCAGTAAGTACAAATACCACAATCATAAGTCCTTGAGCAGATATCCTGTCTGCAGCTGCAACATAAAGTATAGATATCACAAGCATAGGTCCTGGAGCAGATATCCTGTGTGCTGCTGCAACAGCAGTCAGTACAGATACCACAAACATAGGACCTGGAGCAGATATCCTGTGTGCTGCAGCAGCAGTAAGTACAGATACCACAAGCATAGGTCCTGGAACAGATATCCTGTGTGCTGCTGCAACAGCAGTAAATACAGATACCACAACCATAGGACCTGGAGCAGATATCCTCTGTGCTGCTGCAACAGCAGTATGTACAGACACTATAAACATAGGTCCTGGAGCAGATATCCTGTGGGCTGCAGCAGCAAATACAGGTACCACAATCATAGGTCCTGGAGCAGATATCCTGTGCTGCAGCAGAAAGTACAGATACCAAAAGCATAGGTCTTGGAACAGATATCCTATGTGCTGCAACAGCCAGTTACCACAAGCATAGGAGTGGAGCAGATATACTGTGTGCTGCAGCAACAGTAAGTACAGATACTACAAGCATAGGTCCTGGAGCAGATATCCTGTGTACTGCTGCAGCAGTATGTCCAGATATCACAGGCATAGTTCCTGAAGGAGATATCATGTGTGCTGTAACAGCGGTAAGTACAGATACAATAAGCATATGCCCTGATGCAGATATCCTGTGTGCTGCTGCAGCAGTACATCCAGATATCACAAGCACAGTTCCTGAAGCAGATATCCTGTGTGCTGCAACAGCAGTAAGTACAGATACCACAAGCATAGGCATTGGAACAGATATCCTGTGTGCTGCAGCAGAAGTAAGTACAGATATCACAAGCATAGTTCCTGGAGCAGATATCCATTGTGCTGCTGCAATAGCAATAAGTACAGATACCACAACCATAGGTCCTGGAGCAGATATACTGTGTGCTGCAGCAGCAGTAAGTACAAATATCACAAACATAGGTCCTTGAGCAGATATCCTGTGTGCTGCAACAGCAGTAAGCACAGATACCGCAAGCATAGGTCTTAGAGCAGATATCCTGTGTGCTGCAGCATTAAGTACAGATATCACAAGCGTAGTTCCTGGACCAGATATCCTGTGTGCTGCAGCAGCTCTAAGTACAGATACCACAAGCATAGGTCTTAGAGCAGATATTCTGTGTGCTGCAGCAACAGCAGTATGTACAGACATCACAAGCATAGGTCCTGGAGCAGATATCCTGTGTGCTGTAAAAGCAGTAAGTACAGATATCACAAGCGTAGTTCCTGGACCAGATATCCTGTGTGCTGCAGCAGCTCTAAGTACAGATACCACAACCATAGGTCCTGGAGCAGATATCCTGTGTGCTGCAGAAGCAGTAAGTACAGATATCACAAGCATAATTCTTGGAGAAGATATCATGTGTGCTGGAACAACAGAACGTACAGATACCACAATCATAAGTCTTAGAGAAGATATCCTGTGTGCTGCAGCAGCAGTAAGTACAAATACCACAACCATAAGTCCTTGAGCAGATATCCTGTGTGCAGCTGCAACATTAAGTATAGATATCACAAGCATTGGTCCTGGAGCAGATATCATGTGTGCTGCTGCAACAGCAGTAAGAACAGATGCCACAACCATAGGTCTTGGAGCAGATATCCTGTGTGCTGCAGCAGCAGTAAGTACAGATACCACATGCATAGGTCCTGGAGCAGATATCCTGTGTGCTGCTGCAACAGCAGTATGTACAGATACCATAAGCACAGGTCCTGGAGCAGATCTCATGTGGGGTGCAGCAGCAGTAAGTACAGATACCACAAGTATAGGTCCTGGAGCAGATATCCTGAGGGCTGCAGCAGCAGTAAGTACAGATACCACAAGCATAGGGCCTGGAGCAGATATCCTGTGTGCTGCAGCAGCAGTAAGTACAGATACCACAAGCATAGGTCCTGGAACAAATACCCAGTGTGCTGCTGCAACAGCAGTAAGTACAGATACCACAAGCATAGGTCTTAGAGAATATATCCTGTGTGCTGCAGCAGCAGTAAGTACAAATACCACAAGCATAAGTCCTTGAGCAGATATCCTGTGTGCTGCTGCAACAGCAGTAGGTACAGATGCCACAACCATAGGTCTTGGAACAGATATCCTGTGTGCTGCAGCAGCAGTAAGTACAGATACCACATGCATAGGTCCTGGAACAGATATCCTGTGTGCTGCTGCAACAGCAGTATGTAAAGATACCATAAGCATAGGTCCTGGAGCAGATATCCTGTGGGCTGCAGCAGCATTAAGTACAGATACCACAAGTATAGGTCCTGGAGCAGATATCCTGTGGGCTGCAGCAGCAGTAAGTACAGATACCACAAGCATACATCCTGGAACAGATACCCTGTGTGCTGCTGCAACAGCAGTAAGTACAGATACCACAACCATAGGTCCTGGAGCAGATATCCTGTGGGCTGCAGCAGCAGTAAGTACAGATATCACAAGAATAGTTCCTGGAGCAGATATCATGTGTGCTGCAACAGCAGAAAGTACAGATACCACAATCATAAGTCTTAGAGCAGATATCCTGTGTGCTGCAGCAGCAGTAAGTACAAATGCCACAATCATAAGTCCTTGAGCAGATATCCTGTATGCAGCTGCAACATTAAGTATAGATGTCACAAGCATAGGTCCTGGTGCAGATATCCTGTGTGCTGCTGCAACAATAGTAAGTACAGATGCCACAACCATAGGTCTTGGGGCAGATATCCTGTGTGCTGCAGCAGCAGTAAGTACAGATACCATACACATAGGTCCTGGAGCAGATATCCTGTGTGCTGCTGCAACAGCAGTATGTACAGATACCATAAGCATAGGTCTTGAAGCAGATATCCTGTGAGCTGCAGCAGCAGTAATTACAGATACCACAAGTATAGGTCCTGGAGCAGATATCCTGTGGGCTGCAGCAGCAGTAAGTACAGATACCACAAGCATAGGTCCTGAAACAGATACGCTGTGTGCTGCTGCAACAGCAGTAAGTACAGATACCACAACCATAGGTCCTGGAGCAGATATCCTGTGTGCTGCAGCAGCAGTAAGTACAGATATCACAAGCATAGTTCCTAGAGCAGATATCATGTGTGCTGCAAAAGCAGAAAGTACAGATACCACAATCATAAGTCTTAGAGCAGATATCCTGTGTGCTGCAGCAGCAGTAAGTACAAATACCACAACCATAAGTCCTTGAGCAGATATCCTGTGTGCAGCTGCAACATTAAGTATAGATATCACAAGCATTGGTCCTGGAGCAGATATCATGTGTGCTGCTGCAACAGCAGTAAGAACCGATGCCACAACCATAGGTCTTGGAGCAGATATCCTGTGTGCTGCAGCAGCAGTAAGTACAGATACCACACGCATAGGTCCTGGAGCAGATATCCTGTGTGCTGCTGCCACAGCAGTATGTACAGATACCATAAGCACAGGTCCTGGAGCAGATCTCATGTGGGGTGCAGCAGCAGTAAGTACAGATACCACAAGTATAGGTCCTGGAGCAGATATCCTGAGGGCTGCAGCAGCAGTAAGTACAGATACCACAAGCATAGGTCCTGGAACAGATACCCTGTGTGCTGCTGCAACAGCATTAAGTACAGATACCACAACCATAGGTCCTGGAGCAGATATCCTGTGTGCTGCAGAAGCAGTAAGTACAGATATCACAAGCATAGTTCCTGGAGCAGATATCATGTGTGCTGGAACAACAGAACGTGCAGATACCACAATCATAAGTCTTAGAGAAGATATCCTCTGTGCTGCAGCAGCAGTAAGGACAAATACCACAGTCATAAGTCCTTGAGCAGATATCCTGTGTGCAGCTGCAACATTAAGTATAGATATCACAAGCATAGATCCTGGAGCAGATATCCTGTGTGCTGCTGCAACAGCAGTAAGTACAGATACCACAAACATAGGGCCTGGAGCAGATATCCTGTGTGCTGCAGCAGCAGTAAGTACAGATACCACAAGCATAGGTCCTGGAACAAATACCCAGTGTGCTGCTGCAACAGCAGTAAGTACAGATACCACATCCATAGGTCTTGGAGCAGATATCCTGTGTGCTGCTGCAACAGCAGTATGCACAGATACCATAAGAATAGGTCCTGGAGCAGATATCCTGTGGGCTGCAGCAGCAGTAAGTACAGGTACCACAATCATAGGTCCTGGAGCAGATATCCTGTGTACTGCAGCAGAAGGAAGTACAGATACCTAAAACATTGGTCTTGGAACAGATATCCTATGTGCTGCTGCAACAGCAGTAAGTACAGATACCACAAGCATAGGTAGTGGAGCAGATATCCTGTGTGCTGCAGCAACGGTAAGTACAGATACTACAAGCATTGGTCCTGGAGCAGATATCCTGTGTGCTGCTGCAACACCAGTAAGTACAGATGCCACAACCATAGGTCTTGGAGCAGATATCCTGTGTGCTGCAGCAGCAGTAAGTACAGATACCACACGCATAGGTCCTGGAGCAACTATCCTGTGTGCTGCTGCAACAGCAGTAAGTACATATACCACAACCATAGGTCCTGGAGCAGATATCCTGTGTGCTGCAGAAGCAGTAAGTACAGATATCACAAGCATATTTCCTGGAGCAGATATCATGTTTGCTGCAAGAACAGAAAGTACAGATACCACAATTATAAGTCTTAGAGCAGATATCCTGTGTGCTGCAGCAGCAGTAAGTACAAATACCACAATCATAAGTCCTTGAGCAGATATCCTGTCTGCAGCTGCAACATTAAGTATAGATATCACAAGCATCGGTCCTGGAGCAGATATCCTGTGCTGCTGCAACAGCAGTCAGTACAGATACCACAAACATAGGGCCTGGAGCAGATATCCTGTGTGCTGCAGCAGCAGTAAGTACAGATACCACAAACATAGGTCCTGGAACAGATACCCTGTGTGCTGCAACAGCAGTAAGTACAGATACCACAACCATAGGTCCTGGAGCAGATATCCTGTGTGCTGCTGCAACAGCAGTATGTACAGACACTATAAACATAGGTCCTGGAGCAGATATCCTGTGGGCTGCAGCAGCAGTTAATACAGGTACCACAATCATAGGTCCTGGAGCAGATATCCTGTGTACTGCAGCAGAAGGAAGTACAGATACCAAAAGCATAGGTCTTGGAACAGATATCCTATGTGCTGCTGCAACAGCAATAAATACATTTACCACAAGCATAGGTAGTGGAGCAGATGTACTGTGTGCTGCAGCAACAGTAAGTACAGATACTACAAGCATAGGTCCTGGAGCAGATATCCTGTGTACTGCTGCAGCAGTATGTCCAGATATCACAAGCATAGTTCCTGACGGAGATATCATGTGTGCTGTAACAAGGGTAAGTACAGATACTACAAGCATATGCCCTGATGCAGATATCCTGTGTGCTGCTGCAGCAGTACATCCAGATATCACAAGCACAGTTCCTGAAGCAGATATCCTGTGTGCTGCAACAGCAGTAAGTACAGATACCACAATCATAGGCATTGGAACAGATATCCTGTGTGCTGCAGCAGAAGTAAGTACAGATATCACAAGCTTAGTTCCTGTAGCAGATATCCTGTGTGCTGCAACAGCAGTAAGTACAGATACCACAAGCATAGGCATTGGAACAGATATCCTGTGTGCTGCAGCAGTAAGTACAGATATCACAAGCTTAGTTCCTGGAGCAGGTATCCTGTGTGCTGCAACAGCAGTAAGTACAGATACTGCAAGCATAGGTCTTAGAGAAGATATCCTATGTGCTGCAGCAGCAGTAAGTACAAGTACCACAATCATAAGTCCTTGAGCAGATATCCTGTGTGCTCTGCAACATTAAGTATAGATATCACAAGCATAGGTCCTGGAGCAGATATCCATTGTGCTGCTGCAATAGCAATAAGTACAGATACCACAACCATAGGTCCTGGAGCAGATATCCTGTGTACTGCAGCAGCAGTAAGTACAAATATCACAAGCATAGGTCCTTGAGCAGATATCCTGTGCACTGCAACAGCAGTAAGCACAGATACCGCAAGCAAGGGTCTTAGAGCAGATATCCTGTGTGCTGCAGCAGCAGCAGTAAGTACAGATATTACAAGCATTGTTCCTGGAGCAGATATCCAGTGTGCTGCAGCAGCAGTAAGTACAGATACCACACGCATAGGTCCTGGAGCAGATATCCTGTGCTGCTGCAACAGCAGTATGTACAGATAGCATAAGCATAGGTCCTGGAGCAGATATCCTGTGGGCTGCAGCAGCAGTAAGTACAGATACCACAAGTATAGGTCCTTATTTATTTTTATTTATTTATTTATCATTTGTTGACCGGGAAAGTCCGACTAGGTTCCACAGAGCCTGTTTTCAGCGGAGGCCCAGGGAGAAATGCTCCAGATGCATGTCTTTGGAATGTGGGAGGAAACCGGAGTACCCGGAGGAAACCCACGCGAACACAGGGAGAACATGCAAACTCCACACAGAAGGCACCCCAGCCGAGAATCGAACCGGAGAACCTCTTGCTGTGAGGTCCTGGAGCAGATATCCTGTGGGCTGCAGCAGCAGTAAGTACAGATACCACAAGCATAGGTCCTGGAACAGATACCCTGTGTGCTGCTGCAACAGCAGTAAGTGCAGATACCACAACCATAGGTCCTGGAGCAGATATCCTGGGTGCTGCTGCAACAGCAGTATGTACAGACACTATAAGCATTGGTCCTGGAGCAGATATCCTGTGGGCTGCAGCAGCAGTTAGTACACGTACCACAATCATAGGTACTGGAGCAGATATCCTGTGTACTGCAGCAGAAGGAAGTACAGATACCAAAAGCATAGGTCTTGGAACAGATATCATATGTGCTGCCGCAACAGCAGTAAGTATAGATACCACAAGCATAGGTAGTGGAGCAGATATCCTGTGTGCTGCAGCAACAGTAAGTACAGATACTACAAGCATAGGTCCTGGAGCAGATATCCTGTATACTGCTGCAGCAGTATGTCCAGATATTACAATCATAGTTCCTGAAGCAGATATCATGTGTGCTGCAACAGGGGTAAGTACAGATACTACAAGCATATGCCCTGATGCAGATATCCTGTGTTCTGCTGCAGCAGTACATCCAGATATCACAAGCACAGTTCCTGAAGCAGATATCCTGTGTGCTGCAGCAGCAGTAATTACAGATATCACAAGCTTAGTTCCTGGAGCAGATATCCTGTGTGCTGCTGCAACAGCAGTAAGTACAGATACCACAACCATAGGTCCTGGAGCAGATATCCTGTGTGCTGCAGAAGCAGTAAGTACAGATATCACAAGCATAGTTCCTGGAGAAGATATCATGTGTGCTGGAACAACAGAACGTACAGATACCACAATCATAAGTCTTAGAGAAGATATCCTGTGTGCTGCAGCAGCAGTAAGTACAAATACCACAACCATAAGTCCTTGAGCAGATATCCTGTGCAGCTGCAACATTAAGTATAGATATCACAAGCATTGGTCCTGGAGCAGATATCATGTGCTGCTGCAACAGCAGTAAGAACAGATGCCACAACCATAGGTCTTGGAGCAGATATCCTGTGTGCTGCAGCAGCAGTAAGTACAGATACCACACGCATAGGTCCTGGAGCAGATATCCTGTGTGCTGCTGCCACAGCAGTATGTACAGATACCATAAGCACAGGTCCTGGAGCAGATCTCCTGTGGGATGCAGCAGCAGTAAGTACAGATACCACAAGTATAGGTCCTGGAGCAGATATAATGTGGGCTGCAGCAGCAGTAAGTACAGATACCACAAGCATAGGTCCTGGAACAGATACCCTGTGTGCTGCTGCAACAGCAGTAAGTACATATACCACAACCATAGGTCCTGGAGCAGATATCCTGTGTGCTACAGAAGCAGTAAGTACAGATATCACAAGCATATTTCCTGGAGCAGATATCATGTGTGCTGCAAGAACAGAAAGTACAGATACCACAATTATAAGTCTTAGAGCAGATATCCTGTGTGCTGCAGCAGCAGTAAGTACAAATACCACAATCATAAGTCCTTGAGCAGATATCCTGTCTGCAGCTGCAACATAAAGTATAGATATCACAAGCATAGGTCCTGGAGCAGATATCCTGTGTGCTGCTGCAACAGCAGTCAGTACAGATACCACAAACATAGGACCTGGAGCAGATATCCTGTGTGCTGCAGCAGCAGTAAGTACAGATACCACAAGCATAGGTCCTGGAACAGATACCCTGTGTGCTGCTGCAACAGCAGTAAATACAGATACCACAACCATAGGACCTGGAGCAGATATCCTCTGTGCTGCTGCAACAGCAGTATGTACAGACACTATAAACATAGGTCCTGGAGCAGATATCCTGTGGGCTGCAGCAGCAGTTAATACAGGTACCACAATCATAGGTCCTGGAGCAGATATCCTGTGTACTGCAGCAGAACGAAGTACAGATACCAAAAGCATAGGTCTTGGAACAGATATCCTATGTGCTGCTGCAACAGCAATAAATACAGTTACCACAAGCATAGGTAGTGGAGCAGATATACTGTGTGCTGCAGCAACAGTAAGTACAGATACTACAAGCATAGGTCCTGGAGCAGATATCCTGTGTACTGCTGCAGCAGTATGTCCAGATATCACAGGCATAGTTCCTGAAGGAGATATCATGTGTGCTGTAACAGGGGTAAGTACAGATACAATAAGCATATGCCCTGATGCAGATATCCTGTGTGCTGCTGCAGCAGTACATCCAGATATCACAAGCACAGTTCCTGAAGCAGATATCCTGTGTGCTGCAACAGCAGTAAGTACAGATACCACAAGCATAGGCATTGGAACAGATATCCTGTGTGCTGCAGCAGAAGTAAGTACAGATATCACAAGCATAGTTCCTGGAGCAGATATCCATTGTGCTGCTGCAATAGCAATAAGTACAGATACCACAACCATAGGTCCTGGAGCAGATATCCTGTGTACTGCAGCAGCAGTAAGTACAAATATCACAAGCATAGGTCCTTGAGCAGATATCCTGTGCGCTGCAACAGCAGTAAGCACAGATACCGCAAGCAAGGGTCTTAGAGCAGATATCCTGTGTGCTGCAGCATTAAGTACAGATATTACAAGCATTGTTCCTGGAGCAGATATCCAGTGTGCTGCAGCAGCAGTAAGTACAGATACCACACGCATAGGTCCTGGAGCAGATATCCTGTGTGCTGCTGCAACAGCAGTATGTACAGATAGCATAAGCATAGGTCCTGGAGCAGATATCCTGTGTGCTGCAGAAGCAGTAAGTACAGATATCACAAGCTTAGTTCCTGGAGCAGATATCCTGTGTGCTGCTGCAACAGCAGTAAGTACAGATACCACAACCATAGGTCCTGGAGCAGATATCCTGTGTGCTGCAGAAGCAGTAAGTACAGATATCACAAGCATAATTCTTGGAGAAGATATCATGTGTGCTGGAACAACAGAACGTACAGATACCACAATCATAAGTCTTAGAGAAGATATCCTGTGTGCTGCAGCAGCAGTAAGTACAAATACCACAACCATAAGTCCTTGAGCAGATATCCTGTGCAGCTGCAACATTAAGTATAGATATCACAAGCATTGGTCCTGGAGCAGATATCATGTGTGCTGCTGCAACAGCAGTAAGAACAGATGCCACAACCATAGGTCTTGGAGCAGATATCCTGTGTGCTGCAGCAGCAGTAAGTACAGATACCACACGCATAGGTCCTGGAGCAGATATCCTGTGTGCTGCTGCCACAGCAGTATGTACAGATACCATAAGCACAGGTCCTGGAGCAGATCTCATGTGGGGTGCAGCAGCAGTAAGTACAGATACCACAAGTATAGGTCCTGGAGCAGATATCCTGAGGGCTGCAGCAGCAGTAAGTACAGATACCACAAGCATAGGGCCTGGAGCAGATATCCTGTGTGCTGCAGCAGCAGTAAGTACAGATACCACAAGCATAGGTCCTGGAACAAATACCCAGTGTGCTGCTGCAACAGCAGTAAGTACAGATACCACATCCATAGGTCTTGGAGCAGATATCCTGTGTGCTGCTGCAACAGCAGTATGCACAGATACCATAAAAATAGGTCCTGGAGCAGATATCCTGTGGGCTGCAGCAGCAGTAAGTACAGGTACCACAATCATAGGTCCTGGAGCAGATATCCTGTGTACTGCAGCAGAAGGAAGTAAAGATACCTAAAACATTGGTCTTGGAACAGATATCCTATGTGCTGCTGCAACAGCAGTAAGTACAGATACCACAAGCATAGGTAGTGGAGCAGATATCCTGTGTGCTGCAGCAACGGTAAGTACAGATACTACAAGCATTGGTCCTGGAGCAGATATCCTGTGTGCTGCTGCAACAGCAGTAAGTACAGATGCCACAACCATAGGTCTTGGAGCAGATATCCTGTGTGCTGCAGCAGCAGTAAGTACAGATACCACACGCATAGGTCCTGGAGCAACTATCCTGTGTGCTGCTGCAACAGCAGTAAGTACATATACCACAACCATAGGTCCTGGAGCAGATATCCTGTGTGCTGCAGAAGCAGTAAGTATAGATATCACAAGCATATTTCCTGGAGCAGATATCATGTTTGCTGCAAGAACAGAAAGTACAGATACCACAATTATAAGTCTTAGAGCAGATATCCTGTGTGCTGCAGCAGCAGTAAGTACAAATACCACAATCATAAGTCCTTGAGCAGATATCCTGTCTGCAGCTGCAACATTAAGTATAGATATCACAAGCATCGGTCCTGGAGCAGATATCCTGTGTGCTGCTGCAACAGCAGTCAGTACAGATACCACAAACATAGGGCCTGGAGCAGATATCCTGTGTGCTGCAGCAGCAGTAAGTACAGATACCACAAACATAGGTCCTGGAACAGATACCCTGTGTGCTGCTGCAACAGCAGTAAGTACAGATACCACAACCATAGGTCCTGGAGCAGATATCCTGTGTGCTGCTGCAACAGCAGTATGTACAGACACTATAAACATAGGTCCTGGAGCAGATATCCTGTGGGCTGCAGCAGCAGTTAATACAGGTACCACAATCATAGGTCCTGGAGCAGATATCCTGTGTACTGCAGCAGAAGGAAGTACAGATACCAAAAGCATAGGTCTTGGAACAGATATCCTATGTGCTGCTGCAACAGCAATAAATACATTTACCACAAGCATAGGTAGTGGAGCAGATGTACTGTGTGCTGCAGCAACAGTAAGTACAGATACTACAAGCATAGGTCCTGGAGCAGATATCCTATGTGCTGCTGCAACAGCAATAAATACATTTACCACAAGCATAGGTAGTGGAGCAGATGTACTGTGTGCTGCAGCAACAGTAAGTACAGATACTACAAGCATAGGTCCTGGAGCAGATATCCTGTGTACTGCTGCAGCAGTATGTCCAGATATCACAAGCATAGTTCCTGACGGAGATATCATGTGTGCTGTAACAAGGGTAAGTACAGATACTACAAGCATATGCCCTGATGCAGATATCCTGTGTGCTGCTGCAGCAGTACATCCAGATATCACAAGCACAGTTCCTGAAGCAGATATCCTGTGTGCTGCAACAGCAGTAAGTACAGATACCACAATCATAGGCATTGGAACAGATATCCTGTGTGCTGCAGCAGAAGTAAGTACAGATATCACAAGCTTAGTTCCTGTAGCAGATATCCTGTGTGCTGCAACAGCAGTAAGTACAGATACCACAAGCATAGGCATTGGAACAGATATCCTGTGTGCTGCAGCAGAAGTAAGTACAGATATCACAAGCTTAGTTCCTGGAGCAGGTATCCTGTGTGCTGCAACAGCAGTAAGTACAGATACTGCAAGCATAGGTCTTAGAGAAGATATCCTATGTGCTGCAGCAGCAGTAAGTACAAGTACCACAATCATAAGTCCTTGAGCAGATATCCTGTGTGCTCTGCAACATTAAGTATAGATATCACAAGCATAGGTCCTGGAGCAGATATCCATTGTGCTGCTGCAATAGCAATAAGTACAGATACCACAACCATAGGTCCTGGAGCAGATATCCTGTGTACTGCAGCAGCAGTAAGTACAAATATCACAAGCATAGGTCCTTGAGCAGATATCCTGTGCACTGCAACAGCAGTAAGCACAGATACCGCAAGCAAGGGACTTAGAGCAGATATCCTGTGTGCTGCAGCAGCAGCAGTAAGTACAGATATTACAAGCATTGTTCCTGGAGCAGATATCCAGTGTGCTGCAGCAGCAGTAAGTACAGATACCACACGCATAGGTCCTGGAGCAGATATCCTGTGTGCTGCTGCAACAGCAGTATGTACAGATAGCATAAGCATAGGTCCTGGAGCAGATATCCTGTGGGCTGCAGCAGCAGTAAGGACAGATACCACAAGTATAGGTCCTTATTTATTTTTATTTATTTATTTATCATTTGTTGACCGGGAAAGTCCGACTAGGTTCCACAGAGCCTGTTTTCAGCGGAGGCCCGGGGAGAAATGCTCCAGATGCATGTCTTTGGAATGTGGGAGGAAACCGGAGTACCCGGAGGAAACCCACGCGAACACAGGGAGAACATGCAAACTCCACACAGAAGGCACCCCAGCCGAGAATCGAACCGGAGAACCTCTTGCTGTGAGGTCCTGGAGCAGATATCCTGTGGGCTGCAGCAGCAGTAAGTACAGATACCACAAGCATAGGTCCTGGAACAGATACCCTGTGTGCTGCTGCAACAGCAGTAAGTGCAGATACCACAACCATAGGTCCTGGAGCAGATATCCTGGGTGCTGCTGCAACAGCAGTATGTACAGACACTATAAGCATTGGTCCTGGAGCAGATATCCTGTGGGCTGCAGCAGCAGTTAGTACACGTACCACAATCATAGGTACTGGAGCAGATATCCTGTGTACTGCAGCAGAAGGAAGTACAGATACCAAAAGCATAGGTCTTGGAACAGATATCATATGTGCTGCCGCAACAGCAGTAAGTATAGATACCACAAGCATAGGTAGTGGAGCAGATATCCTGTGTGCTGCAGCAACAGTAAGTACAGATACTACAAGCATAGGTCCTGGAGCAGATATCCTGTATACTGCTGCAGCAGTATGTCCAGATATTACAATCATAGTTCCTGAAGCAGATATCATGTGTGCTGCAACAGGGGTAAGTACAGATACTACAAGCATATGCCCTGATGCAGATATCCTGTGTTCTGCTGCAGCAGTACATCCAGATATCACAAGCACAGTTCCTGAAGCAGATATCCTGTGTGCTGCAGCAGCAGTAAGTACAGATATCACAAGCTTAGTTCCTGGAGCAGATATCCTGTGTGCTGCTGCAACAGCAGTAAGTACAGATACCACAACCATAGGTCCTGGAGCAGATATCCTGTGTGCTGCAGAAGCAGTAAGTACAGATATCACAAGCATAGTTCCTGGAGAAGATATCATGTGTGCTGGAACAACAGAACGTACAGATACCACAATCATAAGTCTTAGAGAAGATATCCTGTGTGCTGCAGCAGCAGTAAGTACAAATACCACAACCATAAGTCCTTGAGCAGATATCCTGTGTGCAGCTGCAACATTAAGTATAGATATCACAAGCATTGGTCCTGGAGCAGATATCATGTGTGCTGCTGCAACAGCAGTAAGAACAGATGCCACAACCATAGGTCTTGGAGCAGATATCCTGTGTGCTGCAGCAGCAGTAAGTACAGATACCACACGCATAGGTCCTGGAGCAGATATCCTGTGTGCTGCTGCCACAGCAGTATGTACAGATACCATAAGCACAGGTCCTGGAGCAGATCTCCTGTGGGATGCAGCAGCAGTAAGTACAGATACCACAAGTATAGGTCCTGGAGCAGATATAATGTGGGCTGCAGCAGCAGTAAGTACAGATACCACAAGCATAGGTCCTGGAACAGATACCCTGTGTGCTGCTGCAACAGCAGTAAGTACATATACCACAACCATAGGTCCTGGAGCAGATATCCTGTGTGCTGCAGAAGCAGTAAGTACAGATATCACAAGCATATTTCCTGGAGCAGATATCATGTGTGCTGCAAGAACAGAAAGTACAGATACCACAATTATAAGTCTTAGAGCAGATATCCTGTGTGCTGCAGCAGCAGTAAGTACAAATACCACAATCATAAGTCCTTGAGCAGATATCCTGTCTGCAGCTGCAACATAAAGTATAGATATCACAAGCATAGGTCCTGGAGCAGATATCCTGTGTGCTGCTGCAACAGCAGTCAGTACAGATACCACAAACATAGGGCCTGGAGCAGATATCCTGTGTGCTGCAGCAGCAGTAAGTACAGATACCACAAGCATAGGTCCTGGAACAGATACCCTGTGTGCTGCTGCAACAGCAGTAAATACAGATACCACAACCATAGGACCTGGAGCAGATATCCTGTGTGCTGCTGCAACAGCAGTATGTACAGACACTATAAACATAGGTCCTGGAGCAGATATCCTGTGGGCTGCAGCAGCAGTTAATACAGGTACCACAATCATAGGTCCTGGAGCAGATATCCTGTGTACTGCAGCAGAACGAAGTACAGATACCAAAAGCATAGGTCTTGGAACTGATATCCTATGTGCTGCTGCAACAGCAATAAATACAGTTACCACAAGCATAGGTAGTGGAGCAGATATACTGTGTGCTGCAGCAACAGTAAGTACAGATACTACAAGCATAGGTCCTGGAGCAGATATCCTGTGTACTGCTGCAGCAGTATGTCCAGATATCACAAGCATAGTTCCTGAAGGAGATATCATGTGTGCTGTAACAGGGGTAAGTACAGATACAATAAGCATATGCCCTGATGCAGATATCCTGTGTGCTGCTGCAGCAGTACATCCAGATATCACAAGCACAGTTCCTGAAGCAGATATCCTGTGTGCTGCAACAGCAGTAAGTACAGATACCACAAGCATAGGCATTGGAACAGATATCCTGTGTGCTGCAGCAGAAGTAAGTACAGATATCACAAGCATAGTTCCTGGAGCAGATATCCATTGTGCTGCTGCAATAGCAATAAGTACAGATTCCACAACCATAGGTCCTGGAGCAGATATCCTGTGTACTGCAGCAGCAGTAAGTACAAATATCACAAGCATAGGTCCTTGAGCAGATATCCTGTGCGCTGCAACAGCAGTAAGCACAGATACTGCAAGCAAGGTTCTTAGAGCAGATATCCTGTGTGCTGCAGCAATAAGTACAGATATTACAAGCATTGTTCCTGGAGCAGATATCCAGTGTGCTGCAGCAGCAGTAAGTACAGATACCACACGCATAGGTCCTGGAGCAGATATCCTGTGTGCTGCTGCAACAGCAGTATGTACAGATAGCATAAGCATAGGTCCTGGAGCAGATATCCTGTGTGCTGCAGAAGCAGTAAGTACAGATATCACAAGCTTAGTTCCTGGAGCAGATATCCTGTGTGCTGCTGCAACAGCAGTAAGTACAGATACCACAACCATAGGTCCTGGAGCAGATATCCTGTGTGCTGCAGAAGCAGTAAGTACAGATATCACAAGCATAATTCCTGGAGAAGATATCATGTGTGCTGGAACAACAGAACGTACAGATACCACAATCATAAGTCTTAGAGAAGATATCCTGTGTGCTGCAGCAGCAGTAAGTACAAATACCACAACCATAAGTCCTTGAGCAGATATCCTGTGTGCAGCTGCAACATTAAGTATAGATATCACAAGCATTGGTCCTGGAGCAGATATCATGTGTGCTGCTGCAACAGCAGTAAGAACAGATGCCACAACCATAGGTCTTGGAGCAGATATCCTGTGTGCTGCAGCAGCAGTAAGTACAGATACCACACGCATAGGTCCTGGAGCAGATATCCTGTGTGCTGCTGCCACAGCAGTATGTACAGATACCATAAGCACAGGTCCTGGAGCAGATCTCCTGTGGGATGCAGCAGCAGTAAGTACAGATACCACAAGTATAGGTCCTGGAGCAGATATAATGTGGGCTGCAGCAGCAGTAAGTACAGATACCACAAGCATAGGTCCTGGAACAGATACCCTGTGTGCTGCTGCAACAGCAGTAAGTACATATACCACAACCATAGGTCCTGGAGCAGATATCATGTGTGCTGCAGAAGCAGTAAGTACAGATATCACAAGCATATTTCCTGGAGCAGATATCATGTGTGCTGCAAGAACAGAAAGTACAGATACCACAATTATAAGTCTTAGAGCAGATATCCTGTGTGCTGCAGCAGCAGTAAGTACAAATACCACAATCATAAGTCCTTGAGCAGCTATCCTGTCTGCAGCTGCAACATTAAGTATAGATATCACAAGCATAGGTCCTGGAGCAGATATCCTGTGTGCTGCTGCAACAGCAGTCAGTACAGATACCACAAACATAGGGCCTGGAGCAGATATCCTGTGTGCTGCAGCAGCAGTAAGTACAGATACCACAAGCATAGGTCCTGGAACAGATACCCTGTGTGCTGCTGCAACAGCAGTAAGTACAGATACCACAACTATAGGTCCTGGAGCAGATATCCTGTGTGCTGCTGCAACAGCTGTATGTACAGACACTATAAACATAGGTCCTGGAGCAGATATCCTGTGGTCTGCAGCAGCAGTTAATACAGGTACCACAATCATAGGTCCTGGAGCAGATATACTGTGTACTGCAGCGGAAGGAAGTACAGATACCAAAAGCATAGGTCTTGGAACAGATATCCTATGTGCTGCTGCAACAGCAATAAATACAGTTACCACAAGCATAGGTAGTGGAGCAGATATACTGTGTGCTGCAGCAACAGTAAGTACAGATACTACAAGCATAGGTCCTGGAACAGATATCCTGTGTACTGCTGCAGCAGTATGTCCAGATATCACAAGCATAGTTCCTGAAGGAGATATCATGTGTGCTGTAACAGGGGTAAGTACAGATACTACAAGCATATGCCCTGATGCAAATATCCTGTGTGCTGCTGCAGCAGTACATCCAGATATCACAAGCACAGTTCCTGAAGCAGATATCCTGTGTGCTGCAACAGCAGTAAGTACAGATACCACAAGCATAGGCATTGGAACAGATATCCTGTGTGCTGCAGCAGAAGTAAGTACAGATATCACAAGCTTAGTTCCTGGAGCAGATATCCTGTGTGCTGCAACAGCAGTAAGTACAGATACTGCAAGCATAGGTCTTAGAGAAGATATCCTATGTGCTGCAGCAGCAGTAAGTACAAGTACCACAATCATAAGTCCTTGAGCAGATATCCTGTGTGCTCTGCAACATTAAGTACAGATATCACAAGCATAGGTCCTGGAGCAGATATCCATTGTGCTGCTGCAACAGCAATAAGTACAGATACCACAACCATAGGTCTTGGAGCAGATATCCTGTGTACTGCAGCCGCAGTAAGTACAAATATCACAAGCATAGGTCCTTGAGCAGATATCCTGTGCGCTGCAACAGCAGTAAGCACAGATACCGCAAGCATGGGTCTTAGAGCAGATATCCTGTGTGCTGCAGCAGCAGTAAGTACAGATATTACAAGCATTGTTCCTGGAGCAGATATCCAGTGTGCTGCAGCAGCAGTAAGTACAGATACCTCACGCATAGGTCCTGGAGCAGATATCCTGTGTGTTGCTGCAACAGTAGTATGTACAGATAGCATAAGCATAGATCCTGGAGCAGATATCCTGTGGGCTGCAGCAGCAGTAAGTATAGATACCACAAGTATAGGTCCTGGAGCAGATATCCTGTGGGCTGCAGCAGCAGTAAGTACAGATACCACAAGCATAGGTCCTGGAACAGATACCCTTTGTGCTGCTGCAACAGCAGTAAGTGCAGATACCACAACCATAGGTCCTGGAGCAGATATCCTGGGTGCTGCTGCAACAGCAGTATGTACAGACACTATAAGCATTGGTCCTGGAGCAGATATCCTGTGGGCTGCAGCAGCAGTAAGTACAAGTACCACAATCATAGGTCCTGGAGAAGATATCCTGTGTACTGCAGCAGAAGGAAGTACAGATACCAAAAGCATAGGTCTTGGAACAGATATTCTATGTGCTGCCGCAACAGCAGTAAGTATAGATACCACAAGCATAGGTAGTGGAGCAGATATCCTGTGTGCTGCAGCAACAGTAAGTACAGATACTACAAGCATAGGTCCTGGAGCAGATATCCTGTATACTGCTGCAGCAGTATGTCCAGATATCACAATCATAGTTCCTGAAGCAGATATCATGTGTGCTGCAACAGGGGTAAGTACAGATACTACAAGCATATGCCCTGATGCAGATATCCTGTGTGCTGCTGCAGCAGTACATCCAGATATCACAAGCACAGTTCCTGAAGCAGATATCCTGTGTGCTGCAGCAGCAGTAAGTACAGATATCACAAGCTTAGTTCCTGGAGCAGATATCCTGTGTGCTGCAACAGCAGTAAGTACAGATACCGCAAGCATAGGTCTTAGAGAAGATATCCTATGTGCTGCAGCAGCAGTAAGTACCAGTAACACAATCATAAGTCCTTGAGCAGATATCCTGTGTGCTCTGCAACATTAAGTACAGATATCACAAGCATAGGTCCTGGAGCAGATATCCATTGTGCTGCTGCAACAGCAATAAGTACAGATACCACAACCATAGGTCCTGGAGCAGATATCCTGTGTACTGCAGCAGCAATAAGTACAAATATCACAATCATAGGTCCTTGAGCAGATATCCTGTGCGCTGGAACAGCAGTAAGCACAGATACCGCAAGCATAGGTCTTAGAGCAGATATCCTGTGTGCTGCAGCAGCAGTAAGTACAGATATTACAAGCATTGTTACTGGAGCAGATATCCTGTGTGCTGCAACAGCAGTATGTACAGATACCACAAGCATAGGTCTTAGAGAATATATCCAGTGTGCTGCAGCAGCAGTAAGTACAAATACCACAAGCATAAGTCCTTGAGCAGATATCCTGTGTGCTGCTGCAACAGCAGTAAGTACAGATGCTACAACCATATGTCTTGGAGCAGATATCCTGTGTGCTGCAGCAGCAGTAAGTTCAGATATCACACGCATAGGTCCTGGAGCAGATATACTGTGTGCTGCTGCAACAGCAGTATGTACAGATACCATAAGCATAGGTGCTGGAGCAGATATCCTGTGGGCTGCAGCAGCAGTAAGTACAGATACCACAAGTATAGGTCCTGGAGCAGATATCCTGTGGGCTGCAGCAGCAGTAAGTACAGATACCTCAAGCATAGGTCCTGGAACAGATACCCTGTGTGCTGCTGCAACAGCAGTAAGTACAGATACCACAACCGTAGGCCCTGGAGCAGATATCCTGTGTGCTGCTGCAACAGCAGTATGTACAGATACCATAAGCATAGGTCCTGGAGCAGATATCCTGTGGGCTGCAGCAGAAGGAAGTACAGATACCAAAAGCATAGGTCTTGGAACAGATATCCTATGTGTTGCTGCAACAGCAGTAAGTACAGATACCACAAGCATAGGTAGTGGAGCAGATATCATCTGTGCTGCAGCAACAGTAAGTACAGATACTACAAGCATAGGTCATGGAGCAGATATCCTGTGTACTGCTGCAGCAGTATGTCCAGATATCACCAGCATAGTTCCTGCAGCAGATATCCTGTGTGCTGCAACGGTGGTAAGTACAGATACTGCAAGCATAGGTCTTAGAGAATATATCCTGTGTGCTGCAGCAGCAGTAAGTACAGATACCACAATCATAGGTCCTGGAACAGATTCCCTGTGTGCTGCTGCAACAGCAGTAAGTACAGATACCACAACCATAGGTCCTGGAGCAGATATCCTGTGTGCTGCAGAAGCAGTAAGTACAGATATCATAAGCATAGTTCCTGGAGCAGATATCATGTGTGCTGGAACAACAGAACGTACAGATACCACAATCATAAGTCTTAGAGAAGATATCCTCTGTGCTGCAGCAGCAGTAAGGACAAATACCACAGTCATAAGTCCTTGAGCAGATATCCTGTGTGCAGCTGCAACATTAAGTATAGATATCCCAAGCATAGATCCTGGAGCAGATATCCTGTGTGCTGCTGCAACAGCAGTAAGTACAGATACCACAAACATAGGGCGTGGAGCAGATATCCTGTGTGCTGCAGCAGCAGTAAGTACAGATACCACAAGCATAGGTCCTGGAACAAATACCCAGTGTGCTGCTGCAACAGCAGTAAGTACAGATACCACAGCCATAGGTCTTGGAGCAGATATCCTGTGTGCTGCTGCAACAGCAGTATGCACAGATACCATAAGAATAGGTCCTGGAGCAGATATCCTGTGGGCTGCAGCAGCAGTATGTACACGTACCACAATCATAGGTCCTGGAGCAGATATCCTGTATACTGCAGCAGAAGGAAGTACAAACACCTAAAATATTGGTCTTGGTACAGCTATCCTATGTGCTGCTGCAACAGCAGTAAGTACAGATACCACAAGCATAGGTAGTGGAGCAGATATCCTGTGTGCTGCAGCAATGGTAAGTACAGATACTACAAGCATTGGTCCTGCAGCAGATATCCTGTGTGCTGCTGCAACAGCAGTAAGTACAGATGCCACAACCATAGGTCTTGGAGCAGATATCCTGTGTGCTGCAGTAGCAGTAAGTACAGATACCACACTCATAGGTCCTGGAGCAACTATCCTGTGTGCTGCTGCAACAGCAGGATGTACCGATACCATAAGCGTAGGTCATGGAGCAGATATCCTGTGGGCTGCAGCAGCAGTAAGTACAGATACCACAAGTATAGGTCCTGGAGCAGATATAATGTGGGCTGCAGCAGCAGTAAGTACAGATACCACAAGCATAGGTCCTGGAACAGATACCCTGTGTGCTGCTGCAACAGCAGTAAGTACATATACCACAACCATAGGTCCTGGAGCAGATATCCTGTGTGCTGCAGAAGCAGTAAGTACAGATATCACAAGCATATTTCCTGGAGCAGATATCATGTGTGCTGCAAGAACAGAAAGTACAGATACCACAATTATAAGTCTTAGAGCAGATATCCTGTGTGCTGCAGCAGCAGTAAGTGCAAATACCACAATCATAAGTCCTTGAGCAGATATCCTGTCTGCAGCTGCAACATTAAGTATAGATATCACAAGCATAGGTCCTGGAGCAGATATCCTGTGTACTGCAGCAGAAGGAAGTACAGATACCAAAAGCATAGGTCTTGGAACAGATATCCTATGTGCTGCCACAACAGCAGTAAGTATAGATACCACAAGCATAGGTAGTGGAGCAGATATCCTGTGTGCTGCAGCAACAGTAAGTACAGATACTACAAGCATAGGTCCTGGAGCAGATATCCTGTATACTGCTGCAGCAGTATGTCCAGATATCACAATCATAGTTCCTGAAGCAGATATCATGTGTGCTGCAACAGGGGTAAGTACAGATACTACAAGCATATGCCCTGATGCAGATATCCTGTGTGCTGCTGCAGCAGTACATCCAGATATCACAAACATAGTTCCTGAAGCAGATATCCTGTGTGCTGCAGCAGCAGTGAGTACAGATATCACAAGCTTAGTTCCTGGAGCAGATATCCTGTGTGCTGCAACAGCAGTAAGTACAGATACCGCAAGCATAGGTCTTAGAGAAGATATCCTATGTGCTGCAGCAGCAGTAAGTACCAGTAACACAATCATAAGTCCTTGAGCAGATATCCTGTGTGCTCTGCAACATTAAGTACAGATATCACAAGCATAGGTCCTGGAGCAGATATCCATTGTGCTGCTGCAACAGCAATAAGTACAAATATCACAAGCATAGGTCCTTGAGCAGATATCCTGTGCGCTGGAACAGCAGTAAGCACAGATACCGCAAGCATAGGTCTTAGAGCAGATATCCTGTGTGCTGCAGCAGCAGTAAGTACAGATATTACAAGCATTGTTACTGGAGCAGATATCCTGTGTGCTGCAACAGCAGTATGTACAGATACCACAAGCATAGGTCTTAGAGAATATATCCAGTGTGCTGCAGCAGCAGTAAGTACAAATACCACAAGCATAAGTCCTTGAGCAGATATCCTGTGTGCTGCTGCAACAGCAGTAAGTACAGATGCTACAACCATATGTCTTGGAGCAGATATCCTGTGTGCTGCAGCAGCAGTAAGTTCAGATATCAAACGCATAGGTCCTGGAGCAGATATACTGTGTGCTGCTGCAACAGCAGTATGTACAGATACCATAAGCATAGGTGCTGGAGCAGATATCCTGTGGGCTGCAGCAGCAGTAAGTACAGATACCACAAGTATAGGTCCTGGAGCAGATATCCTGTGGGCTGCAGCAGCAGTTAATACAGGTACCACAATCATAGGTCCTGGAGCAGATATACTGTGTACTGCAGCAGAAGGAAGTACAGATACCAAAAGCATAGGTCTTGGAACAGATATCCTATGTGCTGCTGCAACAGCAATAAATACAGTTACCACAAGCATAGGTAGTGGAGCAGATATACTGTGTGCTGCAGTAACAGTAAGTACAGATACTACAAGCATAGGTCCTGGAGCAGATATCCTGTGTACTGCTGCAGCAGTATGTCCAGATATCACAAGCATAGTTCCTGAAGGAGATATCATGTGTGATGTAACAGGGGTAAGTACAGATACTACAAGCATATGCCCTGATGCAAATATCCTTTGTGCTGCTGCAGCAGTACATCCAGATATCACAAGCACAGTTCCTGAAGCAGATATCCTGTGTGCTGCAACAGCAGTAAGTACAGATATCACAAGCATAGGCATTGGAACAGATATCCT
This sequence comes from Protopterus annectens, assembly GCF_019279795.1. NCBI lineage: Eukaryota > Metazoa > Chordata > Ceratodontiformes > Protopteridae > Protopterus > Protopterus annectens. Next base: position 519,228,795 of record NC_056743.1, on the reverse strand, counting down.
GTGTGCTGCAGCAGAAGTAAGTACAGATATCACAAGCTTAGTTCCTGGAGCAGATATCCTGTGTGCTGCAACAGCAGTAAGTACAGATACTGCAAGCATAGGTCTTAGAGAAGATATCCTATGTGCTGCAGCAGCAGTAAGTACAAGTACCACAATCATAAGTCCTTGAGCAGATATCCTGTGTGCTCTGCAACATTAAGTACAGATATCACAAGCATAGGTCCTGGAGCAGATATCCATTGTGCTGCTGCAACAGCAATAAGTACAGATACCACAACCATAGGTCTTGGAGCAGATATCCTGTGTACTGCAGCAGCAGTAAGTACAAATATCACAAGCATAGGTCCTTGAGCAGATATCCTGTGCGCTGCAACAGCAGTAAGCACAGATACCACAAGCATGGGTCTTAGAGCAGATATCCTGTGTGCTGCAGCAGCAGTAAGTACAGATATTACAAGCATTGTTCCTGGAGCAGATATCCAGTGTGCTGCAGCAGCAGTAAGTACAGATACCACACGCATAAGTCCTGGAGCAGATATCCTGTGTGTTGCTGCAACAGTAGTATGTACAGATAGCATAAGCATAGGTCCTGGAGCAGATATCCTGTGGGCTGCAGCAACAGTAAGTATAGATACCACAAGTATAGGTCCTGGAGCAGATATCCTGTGGGCTGCAGCAGCAGTAAGTACAGATACCACAAGCATAGGTCCTGGAACAGATACCCTTTGTGCTGCTGCAACAGCAGTAAGTGCAGATACCACAACCATAGGTCCTGGAGCAGATATCCTGGGTGCTGCTGCAACAGCAGTATGTACAGACACTATAAGCATTGGTCCTGGAGCAGATATCCTGTGGGCTGCAGCAGCAGTAAGTACAGGTACCACAATCATAGGTCCTGGAGCAGATATCCTGTGTACTGCAGCAGAAGGAAGTACAGATACCAAAAGCATAGGTCTTGGAACAGATATTCTATGTGCTGCCGCAACAGCAGTAAGTATAGATACCACAAGCATAGGTAGTGGAGCAGATATCCTGTGTGCTGCAGCAACAGTAAGTACAGATACTACAAGCATAGGTCCTGGAGCAGATATCCTGTATACTGCTGCAGCAGTATGTCCAGATATCACAATCATAGTTCCTGAAGCAGATATCATGTGTGCTGCAACAGGGGTAAGTACAGATACTACAAGCATATGCCCTGATGCAGATATCCTGTGTGCTGCTGCAGCAGTACATCCAGATATCACAAGCACAGTTCCTGAAGCAGATATCCTGTGTGCTGCAGCAGCAGTAAGTACAGATATCACAAGCTTAGTTCCTGGAGCAGATATCCTGTGTGCTGCAACAGCAGTAAGTACAGATACCGCAAGCATAGGTCTTAGAGAAGATATCCTATGTGCTGCAGCAGCAGTAAGTACCAGTAACACAATCATAAGTCCTTGAGCAGATATCCTGTGTGCTCTGCAACATTAAGTACAGATATCACAAGCATAGGTCCTGGAGCAGATATCCATTGTGCTGCTGCAACAGCAATAAGTACAGATACCACAACCATAGGTCCTGGAGCAGATCTCCTGTGTGCTGCAGCAGCAGTAAGTACAGATATCACAAGCATAGGTCCTGGAGCAGATATCATGTGTGCTGCAACAGCAGAAAGTACAGATACCACAATCATAAGTCTTAGAGCAAATATCCTGTGTGCAGCTGCAACATTAAGTACAGATACTACAACCATAGGTCCTGGAGCAGATATCCTGTGTGCAGCAGCAGCAGTAAGTACAAATACCACAATCATAGGCCCTGGAGCAGATATCCTGTGTGCTGCTGCAACATTAAGTATAGATATCACAAGCATAGGTCCTGGAGCAGATATCCTGTGTGCTGCTGCAACAGCAGTAAGCACACATGCCACAACCATAGGTATTGGAGCAGATATCCTGTGTGCTGCAGCAGCAGTAAGTACAGATACCACACACATAGGTCCTGGAGCAGATATCCTGTGTGCTGCTGCAACAGCAGTATGTACAGATACCATAAGCATAGGTCCTGGAGCAAATATCCTGTGGGCTGCAGCAGCAGTAAGTACAGATACCACAAGTATAGGTCCTGGAGCAGATATTCTGTGGGCTGCAGCAGCAGTAAGTAGAGATATCACAAGCATAGGTCCTGGAACAGATACCTTGTGTGCTGCTGCAACAGCAGTAAGTACAGATACCACAACTATAGTTCCTGGAGCAGATATCATGTGTGCTGCAACAACAGAAAGTACAGATACCACAATCATAAGTCTTAGAGCAGATACCCTCTGTGCTGCAGCAGCAGTAAGTACAAATACCACAATCATAAGTCCTTGAGCAGATATCCTGTGTGCAGCTGCAACATTAAGTATAGATCTCACAAGCATAGGTCCTGGAGCAGATATCCTGTGTGCTGCTGCAACAGCAGTAAGTACAGATACCACAAACATAGGGCCTGGAGCAGATATCCTGTGTGCTGCAGCAGAAGGAAGTACAGATACCAAAAGCATAGGTCTTGGATCAGATATCCTATGTGCTGCTGCAACAGCAGTAAGTACAGCTACCACAAGCATAGGTCCTGGAGGAGATATCCTGTGTGCTGCAGCAACAGTAAGTACAGATACTACAAGCATAGGTCCTGGAGCAGATATCCTGTGTGCTGCTGCAACAGCAGTAAGTACAGATGCCACAACCATAGGTCCTGGAGCCGATATCCTGTGTGCTGCAACAGCAGTATGTACAGATACCATAAGCATAGGTCCTGGAGCAGATATCCTGTGTACTGCAGCAGAAGGAATTACAGATACCAAAAGCATAGGTCTTGGAACAGGTATCCTATGTGCTGCTGCAACAGCAGTAAGTACAGATACCACAAGCATAGGTAGTGGAGCAGATATCCTGTGTGCTGCAGCAACAGTAACTACAGATACTACAAGCATAGGTCCTGGAGCAGATATCCTGTGTGTTGCTGCAAGAAGGAAGTACAGATACCAAAAGCATAGGTCAAAAGCATGGAGCAGATATCATGTGTGCTGCAACAACAGAAAATACAGATACCACAATCATAAGTCTTAGAGCAGATATCCTGTGTGCTGCAGCAGCAGTAAGTACAAATACCACAATCAGAAGTCCTTGAGCAGATATCCTGTGAGCTGCAGCAGCAGTAAGTACAGATACCACAAGTATAGGTCCTGGAGCAGATATCCTGTGGGCTGCAGCAGCGGTAAGTACAGATACCGCAAGCAGAGGTCCTGGAACAGATACCCTGTGTGCTGCTGCAACAGCAGTAAGTACAGATACCACAAGTATAGGTCCTGGAGCAGATATCCTGTGTGCTGCAGCAGCAGTAAGTACAGATATCACAAGCATAGTTCCTGGAGCAGATATCCTGTGTGCTGCTGCAACATCAGTATGTACAGTCACCATAAGCATAGGTCCTGGAGCAGATATCCTGTGGGCTGCAGCAGCAGTAAGTACAGGTACCACAGTCATAGATCCTGGAGCAGATATCCTGTGTACTGCAGCAGAAGGCAGTACAGATACCAAAAGCATAGGTCTTGGAACAGATATCCTATGTGCCGCTGCAACAGCAGTAAGTACAGATTCCAAAAGCATAGGTAGTGGAGCAGATATCCTGTGTACTGCAGCAACAGTAAGTACAGATACTACAAGCATAGGTCCTGGAGCAGATATCCTGTGTACTGCTGCAGCAGCATGTCCAGATGCCACAACCATAGGTCCTGGAGCAGATATCCTGTGGGCTGCAGCAGCAGTAAGTACAGATACCACAAGTATAGGTCCTGGAGCAGATATCCTGTGTGCTGCAGCAGCAGTAAGTACAGATATTACAGGCATAGTTCCTGGAGCAGATATCCTGTGTGCTGCAACAGCAGTATGTACAGATACCGCAAGCATAGGTCTTAGAGAAGATATCCTGTGTGCTGCAGCAGCAGAAAGTACAAGTACCACAAGAATAAGTCCTTGAGCAGATATCCTGTGTGCTCTGCAATATTAAGTACAGATATCACAAGCATAGGTCCTGGAGCAGATATCCATTGTGCTGCTGCAACAGCAATAAGTACAGATACCACAACCTTAGGTCCTGGAACAGATATCCTGTGTGCTGCAACAGCAGTAAGCACAGATACCACAACCATAGAGCAGATATCCTGTGTGCTGCAGCAGCAGTAAGTACAGATATTACAAGCATTGTTCCTGGAGCAGATATCCTGTGTGCTGCAACAGCAGTAAGTACAGATACCACAAGCATAGGTCTTAGAGAATATATCCTGTGTGCTGCAGCAGCAGTAAGTACAAATACCACAAGCATAAGTCCTTGAGCAGATATCCTGTGTGCTGCTGCAACAGCAGTAAGTACAGATGCCACAACCATAGGTGTTGGAGCAGATATCCTGTGTGCTGCAGCAGCAGTGAGTACAAATACCACAAGCATAAGTCCTTGAGCAGATATCCTGTGTGCTGCTGCAACAGCAGTAAGTACAGATGCCACAACCATAGGTCTTGGAGCAGATATCCTGTGTGCTGCAGCAGCAGTAAGTACAGATACCACATGCATAGGTCCTGGAGCAGGTATCCTGTGTGCTGCTGCAACAGCAGTATGTAAAGATACCATAAGCATAGGTCCTGGAGCAGATATCCTGTGGGCTGCAGCAGCAGTAAGTACAGATACCACAAGCATAGGTCCTGGAAAATATACCCTGTGTGCTGCTGCAACAGCAGTAACTACAGATACCACAACCATAGGTCCTAGAGCAAATATCCTGTTCTCTGCAGCAGCAGTAAGTACAGATATCACAAGCATAGTTCCTGGAGCAGATATCATGTGTGCTGCAACAGCAGAAAGTACAGATACCACAATCATAAATCTTACAGCAGATATCCTGTGTGCTGCAGCAGCAGTAAGTACAAATGCCACAATCATAAGTCCTTGAGCAGATATCCTGTGTGCATCTGCAACATTAAGTATAGATATCACAAGCATAGGTCCTGGAGCAGATATCCTGTGTGCTGCTGCAACAGCAGTAAGTACAGATGCCACAACCCTAGGTCTTGGAGCAGATATCCTGTGTGCTGCAGCAGCAGTAAGTACAGATACCACACGCATAGGTCCTGGAGCAGATATCCTGTGTGCTGCTGCAACAGCAGTATTTACAGATAACATAAGCATAGGTCTTGGAGCAGATATCCTGTGAGCTGCAGCAGCAGTAAGTACAGATACCACAAGTATAGGTCCTGGAGCAGATATCCTGTGGGCTGCAGCAGCAGTAAGTACAGATACCACAAGCATAGGTCTTAGAGAAGATACCAGAAGCAGTAAGTACAGATATCACAAGCATAGTTCCTGGAGCAGATATCATGTGTGCTGCAACAACAGAAAGTACAGATACCACTATCATAAGTCTTAGAGCAGATATCCTGTGTCAGCAGTGAGACCAGTTATGTTGAGCAGATGTGCTCTATCACCGAGAGACTAGACACCTAGCTCCTTTACACATAGTGTCTTAGGAAGAGGGTTTATTTTTTTTCACCCTTAAGTTTTTTACTCTTAAATTTATCAGAAAATGAAACTAGTAATGAAGGTGCAGCTGTCAGTGCAGTAGATTCATGCTCTTGGCCCTTAATGAGCTGCTTCTTTTAGTTAAGGTTAGTTAAGGTTAGTTAAGGTCAGTTAAGGTTAGTTATGATTACTGGGTTTGATTCTTTCTTGCTCTAGTTACCTGTTGTGTGACTCTGAGCAAGTTACTTAACAAGACAGTGCTTTTAGGAGTTGGAGATCTTAAAAGAATTGAGATCCTACTACAGCCTACTACTCATATTAACCTACATGGTTTTACTAAAACCATTACCTCTCCCACAAGGACCAACAAACTCAATAACAACGAAAGCACCTTAGACTGGATTATAATAAATAGCCATCACCAAACTTACAAAGTAGGGATCCTCCCCAAAGATATAAGCAACCATGCAATCACTTTCATAATCAGATATAAGAGTGACATTCCTAGCCCAATCACCTATAGGACAATAAGGAGCAACAAAAATTTTAACCCCAACATCTTCCAAAATGAACGTAAGGCATGTGATTGGTCAGCCCTCAAACACCTACCTCTGGAGGAAGCAATGGAATACTTTAATACTAAATTCTTAGGTATTCTAGGCTACCATGCACCAATACGGACAATTAGAACTAGGATTAAACCTGCCCCCTGGCTCTCAAAAGCAACCAAACAAAAAATGCTCCTTAGAAATAAAGTATGGGCCAAGTGGCGTACTACTAAAAGCCCAACTTTAAGATCACTTAAAATTTAGACAGCTAAGAAACAATACAAAAAGAACCATTCTATCAGATAAAAGAAACCTTTACATTCATCTCCAACAAACCCATCAAAACAAACCACAAAAGTTCTGGGCAGGGATTAATACACTTTTACACCCAGGTCGTTCTGTCACACCCACCCCATTAGGCTCTGACCATGATAGTCCCAAGCAAATTGCCAATACCTTTAACACGTTGTTTACTGAGACCATTCAGTCTCTTGCCAATAAACTAACTCCTGACAGCTCATCTCTGACTTCCTCTACTGATAGCTTACCTCCCTCATTTCAGTTTAAACCTGTCCCTACATCCCTTGTCTGTACCCTTATTCAGAAACTCAAACCTACCACCCCTGCAGCTAATCTACTACCTGCAGAATATCTGCAGAAAGCTGCAGAAGCCATAGCCTACCCCATCTCCATCCTGATTAACAGAACTATCACTGAGTTCATCCCATCTGTTTGGAAAATTTCACATATTATCCCCCTGCATAAATATGGTAACTCCAACGAATTATCAAACTATAGACCTATAGCCATATTATCTCCACTGACAAAAATCATGGAGAAATGCATTCATAAACAACTGTTAAACCACCTAATAAATAACATTAGCCAACTGCCAACATGGCTTTAGGCCATTTCATAGCACCACTACTGCCCTCTTATCCATCTCTGACTGTATTAACAAAAATCGCAATAATAACACTCTATCCTCAGCCCTTATTATTGATCTCTCTAAAGCCTTCGATATGGTTAACCATCAATTTCTCATAAACATACTCAAAAACCTATCACTAGATGCACTGGCTATACAATGGTTTCAATCCTACTTAAACAATAGGCAACAGGCTGTTCTGTGGGAGAACAACTTATCTACCCATCTCCCCATTGCACTCGGTGTCCCTCAAGGCTCTATATTAGGACCTCTCCTATTTTCTATTTTTATGAATGACCTACATTCTGTAATACCTCAAGCTACCTGTACACAATACACAGATGATTCCACATTAATATGCTCAGCCACCTCTCCATCAGACCTTCAAACCCTCACCCAAAATGTGTTTAACAGAGTTGAGAAATGGTTTCTACACAGTTGCCTCATCTTGAACCCCCCCAAAAAAAACTCCCACTATTCACTCCCACCCATAGGGCCTCCCCACTTAACTTTACTGTTACATCAAACAACGGTACTATCATATCTCCTGATTCAACTACAAAACTACTAGGGGTACTAATTGATAATAACCCTAACTTTGATACTCACATTAACAGTACTATAAAAACAGTCAACAAAAAACTAGGCTCCCTCTATAGAATCAAACCCTTTCTGACCCCATTAGCGAGGGCTACTATTGCCCACACCCACTTAATCTCTACTCTCCTCTACACCTCCCCATATATACTAACCTGTCTAAAAACAACCTGAACAAGCTGGCTATCTCCTACAATAATATTGCCAAATCTGCAACAGGTTCCACATTCAGAACCCATAACTAGGATGGCTAGTGTTGCCAGATTTACTTCTATTTAACCAATTAACAGTTGCCCACAAGATCCTGTATCAGCCTACTAATACGCCAATTCTTACCAACCTTATCACCCCCTACAATAACCTTAAGACCCTACGCTCATCTAATAAAATATTAGTACAAATAGGCAAAACCAACAATATGGCTGGTGACTCTTTGTTCTCTAATACCGTGGGGAAAACCTGGAACTCACTCCCCAGTGACCTGACCTCCCTTTCCTCAACAACACTTTTTAAAAACAAACTGAAACTCTACCTAAAACCCCATTGGTTATGTCCTTGTGCAAACCAAGACTAATTACCCCATTTATTGCAAGACACCTGTCACTTCATCTGTATATACTAGTTGCCTTCTGATAACCATAAAGAAAATGTGCTTTTATATATAATCAAATGTCTTTATCAATATCTTCCTATTACTAAACAAATATGATAAGTAATATGATTCTGTAAGCAGAAATGTATTGAAGTGAAGATAAATGCTTATATATTTAATGTACCCACATCTGTAAAAACTGTCATGTAAAGAATTGCTTAAATATGTATTGCACCTGCATGTGTAAAAACTGTCATTTTATATAAATTTTACTGTGTTTTCGAGGAGCTTTTCTTCCTGGGCCTCTGCTGAAAATGGACATATATCCAGCTGGACTAGCCGGTTCAACAAATGTAAAATAAAATAAATTATAAAATAAATCTCCAGTGATTTACCTGAAAAGCCTGTGTTTCTGCCAAATTCACCTTGGATGGAGGGAGGTTTGTTCACACAAAATCCATTACATAACATGCATGCTGCACACACACACACACACACACACACACACACACACACACACACACACATACACACACACACACACACACACACACACACACACATCGCAGTGCCACAGCTCACATGTGCGCACACACGCACACGCTCACACACACACACACACACACACACACACACACACACACACACACACACACACACACACACACACACACTGTACCCCTCCTCAAATATATCACGAAAGAGGCATTTACAAAATCTCATCAAATGTACTGCTTCTCTGCTCTGGGAAGTCGGTGCTGAAAACATGAAGCCCACTAGAGTGAGTGTGTCATCAAGGTTATCTGTTTTTTATTTTTCTTATGGCCATGCTCGATTTCCCAGCCAGTACTGAGGCAGCTGCCTAGGTCACTTTGTGCTGGACGTGGTCCTAATCTGAGGTCTTTCCATAAGCAGCTTCTGTCTCAGTGGAATTTATCCAGTTATCAAAGTGATGGACAAAGATGTATTAGTTTTATTACATGGCTCTGTCTGTTATGAGTACAATGTATCTCAGTGGAATTTATCCAGTTATCAAAGTGATTGACAAAGATGTATTAGTTTTATTCCGTGCCTTTGTCTGTTATGAGTACAATGTGTCTCAGTGGAATTTATCCAGTTATCAAAGTGATGGACAAAGATGTATTAGTTTTATTACATGGCTCTGTCTGTTATGAGTATAATGTGTCTCAGTGGAATTTATCCAGTTATCAAAGTGATGGACAAAGATGTATTAGTTTTATTACATGGCTCTGTCTGTTATGAGTACAATGTATCTCAGTGGAATTTATCCAGTTATCAAAGTGATTGACAAAGATGTATTAGTTTTATTTCGTGCCTTTGTCTGTTATGAGTACAATGTGTCTCAGTGGAATTTATCCAGTTATCAAAGTGATTGACAAAGATGTATTAGTTTTATTTCGTGCCTTTGTCTGTTATGAGTACAATGTGTCTCAGTGGAATTTATCCAGTTATCAAAGTGATGGACAAAGATGTATTAGTTTTATTACATGGCTCTGTCTGTTATCTCAGTGGAATGTATCCAGTTATCAAAGTGATGGACAAAGATGTATTAGATTTATTACATGGCTCTGTCTGTTATGAGTACAATGTGTATGTGGACTTTATCCGGTTATCAAAGTGATGGACAAAGATGTATTAGTTTTATTACGTGGCTCTGTCTGTTCTCTCAGTGGAATTTATCTAGTTATCAAAGTGATGGACAAAGATGTATTAGTTTTATTACGTGGCTTTGTCTGTTATCTTAGTGGAATGTATCCAGTTATCAAAGTGATGGACAAAGATGTATTAGTTTTATTACAGGCTCTGTCTGTTATGAGTACAATGTGTCTCAGTGAAATTTATCCAGTTATCAAAGTGATGGACAAAGATGTATTAGTTTTATTATGTGGCTCTGTCATGAGTACAATGTGTCTCAGTGGAACTGATTGAGTTATCAAAGTGATGGACAAAGATGTATTAGTTTTATTACGTGGCTCTGTCTGTTATGAGTACAGTGTGTCTCAGTGGAATTTATCCAGTTATCAAAGCGATGGACAAAGATGTATTAGTTTTATTATGTGGCTCTATCTGTTATGAGTACAATGTGTCTCAGTGGAATTTATCCAGTTATCAAAGTGATGGACAAAGATGTAGTAGTTTTATTACGTGTCTCTGTCTGTTATGAGTACAATGTGTCTCAGTGGAATTTATCCAGTTATCAAAGTGATGGACAAAGATGTATTAGTTTTATTATGTGGCTCTGTCATGAGTACAATGTGTCTCAGTGGAACTGATTGAGTCATCAAAGTGATGGACAAAGATGTATTAGTTTTATTACGTGGCTCTGTGGAATTTATCCAGTTATCAAAGTGATGGACAAAGATGTATTAGTTTTATTACGTGGCTCTGTCTGTTATGAGTGCAATGTGTCTCAGTGGAATTTATCCAGTTATCAAAGTGATGGACAAAGATGTATTAGTTTTATTATGTGGCTCTGTCATGAGTACAATGTGTCTCAGTGGAACTGATTGAGTTATCAAAGTGATGGACAAAGATGTATTAGTTTTATTATGTGGCTCTATCTGTTATGAGTACAATGTGTCTCAGTGGAATTTATCCAGTTATCAAAGTGATGGACAAAGATGTATTAGTTTTATTACGTGTCTCTGTCTGTTATGAGTACAATGTGTCTCAGTGGAATTTATCCAGTTATCAAAGTGATGGACAAAGATGTATTAGTTTTATTACATGGCTCTGTCATGAGTACAATGTGTCTCAGTGGAATTTATCCAGTTATCAAAGTGATGGGCAAAGATGTATTAGTTTTATTACATGGCTCTGTCTGTTATCTCAGTGGAATTTATCCAGTTATCAAAGTGATGGACAAAGATGTATTAGTTTTATTATGTGGCTCTGTCATGAGTACAATGTGTCTCAGTGGAATTTATCCAGTTATCAAAGTGATGGACAAAGATGTATTAGTTTTCTTATGTGGCTCTGTCATGAGTACAATGTGTCTCAGTGGAATTTATCCAGTTATCAAAGTGATGGACAAAGATGTATTAGTTTTATTATGTGGCTATGTCATGAGTACAATGTGTCTCAGTGCAACTGATTGAGTTATCAAAGTGATGGACAAAGATGTATTAGTTTTATTACGTGGCTCTGTCTGTTATGAGTACAATGTGTCTCAGTGGAATTTATCCAGTTATCAAAGTGATTACAAAGATGTATTAGTTTTATTACGTGGCTCTGTCTGTTATGAGTACAATGTGTCTCAGTGGAATTTATCCAGTTAACAAAGTGATGGACAAAGATGTATTAGTTTTATTACGTGGCTCTGTCTGTTATGAGTACAATGTGTCTCAGTGGAATTTATCCAGTTATCAAAGTGATGGACAAAGATGTATTAGTTTTATTACGTGGCTCTGTCTGTTATGAGTACAATGTGTCTCAGTGGAATTTATCCAGTTATCAAAGTGATGGATAAAGATGTATTAGTTTTATTACGTGGCTCTGTCTGTTATGAGTACAATGTATCTCAGTGGAATTTATCCAGTTATCAAAGTGATGGACAAAGATGTATTAGTTTTATTACGTGGCTCTGTCTGCTATGAGTACAATGTATCTCAGTGGAATTTATCCAGTTATCAAAGTGATAGACAAAGATGTATTAGTTTTATTACGTGGCTCTGTCTGTTGTGAGTACAATGTGTCTCAGTGGAATTTATCCAGTTATCAAAGTGATGGACAAAGATGTATTAGTTTTATTACGTGTCTCTGTCTGTTATGAGTACAATGTATCTCAGTGGAATTTATCCAGTTATCAAAGTGATGGACAAAGATGTATTAGTTTTATTACGTGGCTCTGTCTGTTATGAGTACAATGTCTCCACTATTCTTCTCCTTTCCTCTCACTTTTCTCTTGCCACATTCTCACATTGTCTGTTACTTACTGGTGAGTGGTTTGTCAGTTTTCCTCACCTTGTTCATATCCAGCCTTACTAAACAACTGCATCAGAGTGAGAAGGTAAATACCTTGCAGTAAGGTAATTGGGGATTGTTTGAAGCTCAGCAGACTGAGAACCTAATCTCACCATGTTTACTGGCTTTGTCTGTAACCTTAGACAAGTTGTGTAACCTTCCTGCTTTGCAGCTTTTCCCTACTGTAAGCTGGCAAAGTCAGAAATGTACTGCAAACGAGACATAAAATGTGACATTGTGGTTCCAGGTATTTGTGCAAAGTTTTCTTTAAACTTCATTTGTTACAGAAGAGATTAGTTCAGCAGGCAATCATCAATGCTTAATGTGATAATACAACTGTCAATAAACTATAGCTCAAATCTTTTTTCAAAAATATAATTTACACATTAATTCGGAGTAAATTATTCTTGTTATAAAATTAAACTTCTAGGTGCTTGATTTATACGTTTAAGCTGTAATGCAATATAGACGCAGCAAATCCTCTATGCACAATACTGAGGTATCTGACAGAGAGGCAGAACATCATAGTTTACAGGTACTGTTTCGTAGTTTGAATGTTATTGTGGAAACTCACACATAGACCACCTCTCATGCTCTCTCTTCAACAGTCATGAAGGGATTTATGCATTTAAGTCATAAAACATTTTATCATTAACAGTTTTACGCTGAAGGAACAGACTGGCAAATGGCTGATGGCGCATATTTCATTTCCTGGAAAATGTTCTTCACCATTTAGCATAACCTTCACAACACAGAATACAGCCTCATTTCTGTAGGAAGCATATGTTAAATTTTGCTTATACACCCAGTAATATGCTAATTAATGTAACATGAACACGTTGTTATAATAACTCATATAAATACCAAATAACACAAAGCCCTGCCCTAGTTATCTGCATAGAAAAGTCCATAGTTTCATGTTAATGCCATTTGTAAAGGTCTTCTGTTATACTGACAGTAATAAATGTATGACTTATAACTATGTTCCATATGCTCAGCTCAGAAATATCCTATATCACTCAGCTCCTAACTAAAACTGCTACTGTATTCTCAGAGGGGATTCTGCTTAGAGGGGGTCTGTTGTCATAAACAGTTTAATTTACAACAAAGAGTAGGAATGTTTACATTTGCAATAACATTTATTTGAGCTGGAAGCCTATTATATATTATTTCTTTTTCTCTCTCCTTTTCTCATTGTGTTTCTTTTACCCATAAAAACTGCCCCATGCCTCCACTGCTTACTGCAAATTTTGAATGACATCACTCTTTATAAGACGTTGACAGAAAGAGATTTCTAGAAGAGAGAGTGAAGAAGCAGTGAATGCCAACAGTGTAATGACCTGCTAGAAAGTTCATGTGTGTTTCGCTGATATCTCTAGTCAGAATTATATTAATGTAGCTAATTGTGACCATCAGTTCTTGTAAACTACAAGTAGCTGCCTGAACTGCAGTCAGAATCCTAGTCATAAATGGCCAAAGAGCAACATGTGTCTAGTGGCAGATAATCAGGATTAATGGGAGACAGTCAATCAAGTGAAGCTGAACTTGTCAGTGGTCAGGGGAGGCAGCCAGCAGTGATGGGCAGCATTCCAGAGGCATCACATGACAATGAGAGGGAGCTGTGTACTGCCATAGGAAAACAGGGTCCTCCATGCTTGAGCAGACAACTGAAAAGGAACAGAGTCTTTCAAATGAACCAGAGAGGTGAACTGTAGCAGGTACATGTGGGCTTTAAGTAGTCCAGGAACCCTGGGAGTACAGTATCAGAAAATTAAAAGTGCGAGTGTCACAAAGCTTCTCTGTCCTTGGGGTGGGGGGGCGCTCACACAGTGGGATATCACTTGGCACTAATGTGAAAGAAGGACAGGACTTTGAATAGTCAAGTAGGGAAGAAATATCCTTTCTGTGTCAACATCCAAAATGAGAACAAGATAGACCATTACATAATCCACTAGAAGAGGCAAAGCAGAGACAGACAATCTTTAAATAGCCAATCTGACAGGGAAGTGAAAAAAAGTAGCAGAAAGCTTGCCTAGGTCAAGGCTGACAGTTCCTTAGTATATGCAGCAGTGGTGGATGAGTGGGAGACTGTTTCTCAGTCCACAGTAGCGCATATAATCACACATCATACAATGAGAGAAATGACAAAGGCTGCAGCAGGATAGTATGCAATGGCACAGGTAGTGACAAAGGATGAAGGAAAACAGAGTACATTGACCAGGCATATGTGGGGGGGGGGGGCTAGTAACAGAACTGCATATAGTCAAGGATTTAGCAGTGATTGGAAGAAAACAAATGAAATAGCCTGCTCTAAACACTAGAAGATGCAGGTAGGAACATTAATGTGCACATGTATAAGATAAGGCAATGCAAGGAATACTAGCACATAGGCAGAATAGCGTTAAAGACATTTATACAAAGATGGCAATAGAGAGAAGGACAAAAGGGACAGGAAAGGTATGGAACAAGGTAGGAAGCAGAAAGTGGGAAGAATGAGTGCAAGAAAGAGAAAACTGAGAATGGGAGGAAACTATGGTAGGGAGGGAGGGACAAACAGAGGATGTGTGTGGGGAGGTAGTATGAAAGGAGGCCAGCAGGGTGCAACACCAAGACAACATGAGAAAGACATCAGGCAGAAAGGGAAAGAGCAACTTAGCCATCAGGGAAACAAAAAGGCAGTGAACAACCAAAAAATGGAAAAGCAGCTTAGTAACTGAGGGTCAGTTAAGATGAGTAATAGAGGAGCAGTTAGTTGTAGCATGTAATACGATGAGTAATAGAGTGGCAGTTAGTTGTAGCATGTAATAAGTTGAGTAATAGAGGGGCAGTTAGTTGTAGCATGTAATAATATGAGTAATAGAGGAGCAGTTAGTTGTAGCATGTAATACGATGAGTAATAGAGGGGCAGTTAGTTGTAGCATGTAATAAGTTGAGTAATAGAGGGGCAGTTAGTTGTAGCATGTAATAATATGAGTAATAGAGGAGCAGTTAGTTGTAGCATGTAATACGATGAGTAATAGAGGGGCAGTTAGTTGTAGCATGTAATACGATGAGTAATAGAGGGGCAGTTAGTTGTAGCATGTAATAAGATGAGTAATAGAGGGGCAGTTAGTTGTAGCATGTAATAATATGAGTAATAGAGGAGCAGTTAGTTGTAGCATGTAATAAGATGAGTAATAGAGGAGCAGTTAGTTGTAGCATGTAATAAGATGAGTAATAGAGGGGCAGTTAGTTGTAGCATGTAATAATATGAGTAATAGAGGTGCAGTTAGTTGTAGCATGTAATACGATGAGTAATAGAAGGGCAGTTAGTTGTAGCATGTAATAAGATGAGTAATAGAGGGGCAGTTAGTTGTAGCATGTAATAAGATGAGTAATAGAGGGGCAGTTTGTTGTAGCATGTAAGAGCACATTAAAGAGAAGTGAATCTCAGGTACAGTAGAAGGAGCACTGCTGTTAGGGGCTTCTATTACAGGAGATATCAGGAGTGAGGGAAGAGTTTGGTGAAAGGCAAAATGGTCCCAGACCTAATCCTTGTTAAGACAAGCCACATAATGAACAAGCAGTCACAATATGAGAAGGATTTCCACAAACAGTGGTGCACGTGGCAACTATAGAACTAGTGGAATGCCTCAAAGGCACTGGAGAGGATTCAGGAGCTGGAAACATTTTCTTGGGTTTGGTTATACAGTGGTGCAGTGCTAGCAGAACCAAAAGCACAAGAAAAGGAAAGATTATCCAGTTGAATGTCTGTCATAGGAAATGGAGTAAGGAGACAAAGGTTTGCTATAGTAATGGAGTAGAGGACAGCAAAAGCCAATGACAAACCTTCTTCTCAGGTCACTTGGGAACTGTGTCACCAGAGCAGCGCCAGAAAGGTTCAGTAGGATAGTTGCATTATCAACTGATAGGGAAACGAGTGGACATATACGATTACTCAGGTAAAGCAAGAAAACTAACAAAAATGAGGGTCTGATGCAGAAGGATTAGAGAAGACTGCTTAGGGGCTGGGCAAGAAAATGGCCTACATGAACCTGAAAGGGAAGAAAAGAGAATAATATAATAATAGCTAAACAAGACTGAGGGAATTAAAACCTGTAGCATTCAGGCAGGAGGACATGGCGAGATGTATGAAGGGTGGGCTGACAGGAAGGAATGGAGCACCATAATGAAGGCAGAAAAAATGGCATAAAGTCAGATCAAGGGTGAAAGTAGGAAGGGAAGTACAGCGATTAAGAACAGAATTGAAGAATATTTTTAGGACAATGGATGGAATATCCAATAGTGGCTCAATATCACAGGGGTGTACAACAGGTACAGGAGTGAAGAGTTGGGAGAAATAAAAATTGGTACTCAGAAAATTGTGTTAGGATGCTGTATATCAATGTCACATGTGGCAGAAAAAAGATGACTGAGCTAGAAATGCTTATAAAAGAGGTATTATATCTGGGATATGAAAAATGTGTGACAATGAAAAAATAGATTGAATCATGGCAATACCAAGGAATTGGAAAGGCAAGAATGATGAAGGTGGCTCAATATACCCAGGGCACAAGCTACATAGAGTGGGGGTAGAATATGAGGATGTGTAGAAAAGAATAAGCAGAAAATAATATAGAGAGCAGTAAGTGGAAAGGAGAGGAGGGTTAGGAACCAAAATTAAACATAACAATACAGCTGTTCTGAGGAAGTGAATAAATCAAGAACATCTATATCATCCATAGAATACTAAATGTAAATGCGATTGACAATGAACTAAAGTACTGTGAGAGAGTTGTCGTCTTTAGTATACTAAATGTAAACATGAGTGACAATGAACTAAAGTACTAGTGAGTGAGTTGTCTGCAGTATACAAAATGTAGTCATTTGTGACAATGAACTAAAGCACTGGTGAGAGAGTTGTTGTATTTAGTATGTTAAAAGTAGTCAAGAGTGACAATGAACAACAGTACTGGTGAGAAAGTTGTCTTTAGTATACTAAATGTAAACATGAGTGACAATGAATAAAAGTACTGGTGAGAGAGTTGTCTGTAGTATACAAAATTTAGTCATTTGTGACAATGAACTAAAGTACTGGTGAGAGTTGTTATATTTAGTATGTTAAATATAGTCATGAGTGACAGTGAACTAAAGTACTGGTGAGAGAGTTGTCGTCTGCAGTTTACTAAATGTTGTCATGAGTGACAATAAATTCAAGTACTGGTGAGAAAGTTGTTGTCTTTAATATGTTAAATGTAGTCATGAGTGATGATGAACTAAAGTACTGATGAGAGAGTTGTCGTCTTTAGTATACTAAATGTAAACGTGAGTGACAATGAACTAAAATACTGGCGAGAGAGTTTTTGACTGTAGTATACTTAATGTAGTCATGAGTGACAGGGAAGTAAAGTACTGGTGAGTGAGTTGTCGTCTTTAGTATACTAAATGTAAAAGTAAATGACAATGAACTAAAGTACTGGTGAGGGAGTTGTTGTCTGTAGTATACTAAATGTAGTCATGAGTGACAATGAACTAAACTACTGATGGGAAAGTTGTCATCTGTAGTATACTAAATGTAAATATGAGTGACAATGAACTAAAGTACTGGTGAGAGAGATGTTGTTTGTTTTATAGTAAATGTAAACGTGAGTGACAATAAAGTAAAGTACTGGTGAGAGAGTTGTCTGTAGTATATTAAATGGAAACATCATTGACAATTAAATAAAGTACTGGTAAGAGATTTCTGGTCTTTAGTATACAATATGTAAACATGAGCGGCAATGAACTAAAGTACTGGTGAGAGATTTTACATCTGTAGTGTACTAAATGTAGTCATGACTGACAATGAACTAAAGTACTTTTGAGAGAATTGTTGTCTTTAGTATAATAAATGTAAACATGCGTGACAATGAAATAAAGTACCGGTGAAAGTGTTGTTGTGTTTACTATGTTGAACGTAGTCATGAGTGACTATTAACTATAGTCCTAGTTAGGGATTTTTCTGTAGTATTCTAAATGTAACTGTAAGTGACAATGAACTAAAGTACTGATGAGAGAGTTTTCATTTTTAGTATACTAAATGTAAACATGAGTGACAATGAAATGAAGTACTGGTGAGAGAGTTGTTATCTTTAGTATGTTAAACGTAGTCATGAGTAACAATTAACTAAAGTACTGGTGAGGGAGTTGTCTGTAGTATACTTAATATAAACATAAGTGACAATGAACTAAAGTACTGGTGAGAGAGTTGTTGTCTTTAGTATACTACATGTAAACATGAGTGGCAATGAACTAAAGTACTTGTGAGAGAGTTGTCATCTGTAGTATACTAAATGTAGTCATGAGTGACAATGAACTAAAGTACTGGTGAGGGAGTTGTCGTCTGTAGTATACTAAATGTTAATGTGGCAATGAACTAAAGTACTGGTGAGAGAGCTGTCGTTTTTAGTATACAAAATGTAAACATGAGTGACAATGAAATAAAGTACTGGTGAGAAAGTTGTTGTCTTTAGTATGTTAAACATAGTCATGAGTGGCAATGAAATAAAGTACTGGTGAGAGAGTTGTCATCTGTAGTATACTAAATGTAAATGTGTGTGACAATGAACTTAAATACTGGTGAGGGAGTTGTCGTCTGTAGTATACTAAATGTAAACGTGAGTGGCAATGATGTAAAGTACTGGTGAGAGAGTTGTCTGTAGTATATTAAATGTAAACATGAGTGACAATTAACTAAAGTACTCGTGAGAGATTTGTGGTCTTTAGTATGTTGAACGTAGTCATGAGTGTCAATGAACTATAGTACTAGTGAGGGAGTTGTCATCTTTAGTATACTAAATGTAAACATTAGTGGAAATGAACTAAAGTACTAGTGAGAGATTTGTCATCCTCAGTTTAGTATATGTAGCCATAAATGATAATAAATTAAAGTACTGGTGAGAAAGTTGTTGTCTTTAATATGTTAAATGTAGTCATGAGTGATGATGAACTAAAGTACTGATGAGAGATTTGTCGTCTTTAGTATACTAAATGTAAACGTGAGTGGCAATGAACTAAAGTACTGATGAGAGAGTTATCATCTTTAGTATACTAAATGTAAACGTGAGTGACAATGAACTAAAATACTGGCGAGAGAGTTTTTGACAGTGGTATACTTAATGTAGTCATGAGTGACAGGGAAGTAAAGTACTGGTGAGTGAGTGAGTTGTCATCTTTAATATACTAAATGTAAAAGTACATGATAATGAACTAAAGTACTGGTGAGGGAGTGACAATGAACTAAAGTACTGGTGAGAGAGTTGTTGTCTTTAGTATGTTAAACATAGTCATGAGTGACAATGAACTAAAGTACTGGTGAGAGAGTTTTCATCTGTAGTATACTAAATGCAGTCATGAGTGACAATGAACTAAAGTACTGGTGAGGGAGTTGTTGTCTGTAGTCTACTAAATGTAAGCATAAGTGACAATGAACTAAAGTACTTGTGAGAGTGTTGTCGTCTTTAGTATACTAAATGTAAACGTGAGTGACAATGAATTAAAGTACTGGTGTGGGAGTTGTCATGTGCAGTATACTAAATGTAAACATGAGTGACAATGAACTAAAGTACTCATGAGAGATTTGTGGTCTTAAGTATACTATTTGTAAACATGAGTGACAATGAATTAAAGTACTGGTGAGAGAGTTTTCACCTGTATTATACTAAATGTAGTCTTGAGTGATAATGAACTAAAGTACTGGTGAGAGAATTGTTGCATTTAGTATGTTGAACGTAGTCATGAATGACAATGAACTATAGTACTAGTGTGGGAGTTGTCTATAGTATACTAAATTTAAATGTAAGTGACAATGAACTAAAGTACTTGTGAGAGAGTTGTCTTTAGTATACTAAATGTAAACATAAGTGACAATGAAATAAAGTACTGGTGAGAGAGTTTTGTCTTTAGTATGTTGAACATAATCATGAGTGACAATGAACTATAGTACTAGTGAGGAAGTTGTCTGTAGTATACTAAATGTAAACATGAGTGATCATGAACTAAAATAATGGTGAGTGAGTTGTCATCTTTAGTATACTATATGTAAACATAAGTGACAATGAACTAAAGTACTTGTGAGATAGTTGTCGTCTGTAGCATACTAAATGTAGTCATGAAGGACAATGAACTAAAGTACTGGTGAGAGAGTTGTCTTCAGTATGTTAAATGTAGTCATTAGTGACAATGAACTAAAGAACTGGAGAGAGATGTCATCTTTAGTATACTAAATGCAAACATAAGTGACAATGGACTAAAGTACTTGTAAGGGTGTTGTCGTCTTAAGTATACTAAATGTAAACATGACTGATGAACTAAAGTACTGGTGAGGGAGTTGTCATCTGAAATATACTAAATGTAAACATTAGTGACAATGAACTAAAGTACTTGTGAGGGAGTTGTCGTCTGTAGTGTAGTAAATGTAAATGTGGCAATGAACTAAAGTTCTATTGATGGAGTTGTTGTTTTTAGTATACTAAATGTAAATATAAGTGACAATGAACTAAAGTACTGGTGAGAGAGTTGTCTTCTTTAGTATGTTAAATGTAGTAATGAGTGACAATGAACAAAGGTACTGGTGTGGGAGTTGTTCTCTGTAGTATACTAAATGTAAACATGAGTGACAATGAACTAAAGTACTGGTGAGAGAGTTGTTGTCTGTAGTATAATAAATGTAAACATGAGTGACAATGAACTAAAGTACTGGTGAGAGAGTTGTCATCTTTAGTATGTTAAATGTAGTTATGAGTGACAATGAACAAAGGTACTGGTTTGGGAGTTGTCATCTGTAGTATACTAAATGTAAACGTGAGTGACAATGAACTAAAGTACTGGTGAGGGAGTTGTCATCTGTAGTATACTAAATGTAAATGTGAGTGACAATGGACTAAAGTACTGGTGAGGGAGTTGTCGTCTGTAGTATACTAAATGTAAACATAAGTGACAATGAACTAAAGTACTGCTGAGAGAGTTGTCATCTGTAGTATACTAAATGTAAATGTGAGTGACAATGAACTAAAGTACTGGTGAGAGAGTTGTCGTCTTTAGTATACTAAATGTAAATGTGAGTGACAATGAACTAAAGTAATTGGCAGAGAGTTGTCTTCTGTAGTATACTAAATGTAAACATAAGCAACAATGAAGTAAAGTACTGGTGAGAGAGTTGTCATTTCTAGTATACTAAATGTAAACAAGAGTCACAATCAACAAAAGTTCTGGTGAGGGAGTTGTTGTCTTTAGTATGTTAAATGCTGTCATGAGTGACAATGATCTAAAGTACTAGTTAGGGAGTTGTCTGTAGTATACTAAATGTAAACATGAGTGACAATGAACTAAAGTACTTGTGAGGGAGTTGTCATCTGCAGTATGCTAAATGTAGTCATGAGTGACAATGAACTAAAGTATTGGTAAGAGAGTTGTTGTCTGTAGTATACTAAATGTAATTGTGAGTGACAATGAACTAAAGTACTGGTGAGTGCGTTGTCGTCTGTAGTATACTAAATGCAGTCATGAGTGACAACTAAAGTACTGGTGAGAGAGGTGTCATCTGCAGTATACTAAATGTAAACCTGAGTGACAAT
This sequence comes from Protopterus annectens, assembly GCF_019279795.1. NCBI lineage: Eukaryota > Metazoa > Chordata > Ceratodontiformes > Protopteridae > Protopterus > Protopterus annectens. The sequence goes on along the minus strand of NC_056743.1, from coordinate 519,207,018 downwards.
GAACTAAAGTACTGGTGAGAGAGTTGTCGTCTTTAGTATACTAAATGTAAACATGAGTGAATATGAACTAAAGTACTGGTGAGAGATTTGTCATCTGCAGTTTAGTAAATGTAGTCACAAATGACAATAAATTAAAGTAGTGATGAGAAAGTTGTTGTCTTTAATATGTTAAATGCAGTCATGTGTGACAATGATCTAAAGTACTGGTGAGAGAGTTGTTGTCTTTATTATACTAAATGTAAGTGTGAGTGACAATGAACTAAAATACTGGTGAGAGAGTTATCGTAGGTAGTATATTAAATGTAAATGTGAGTGACAGTGAACTAAGGTACTGGTGAGGGAGTTGTCATCTGCAGTATACTAAATATAAATGCGAGTGACAATGAATAAAAGTACTGGTGCGAGAGTTGTCTTTAGTATGTTAAATGTAGTCATGAGTGACAATGAACTAAAGTACTGGTGAGGGAGTTGTCAGTAGTATACTAAATGTAGTCATGAGTGACAATGAACTAAAGTACTGGTGAGAGAGTTGTCCTCTTTAGTATACTAAATGTAAACATGACTGAATATGAACTAATGTACTGATGAGAGATTTGTCATTTGCAGTTTAGTAAATGTAGTCATGAATGACAATAAGTTAAAGTACTGGTGAGAAAGTTGTTGTCTTTAATATGTTAAATGCAGTCATAAGTGACAATGATCTAAAGTACTGGTGAGAGAGTTGTTGTCTTTATTATACTAAATGTAAATGTGAGTGATAATGAACTAAAGCACTGGTGAGAGAGTTGTCATCTTTTGTATGTTAAATGTAGTAATGAGTGACAATGAACAAAGGTATTGGTGTGGGAGTTATCATCTGTAGTATACTAAATGTAAATGTGAGTGACAATGAACTAAAGTACTGGTGAGGGAGTTGTCATCTGTAGTATACTAAATGTAAACGTGAGTGACAATGAACTAAAGTACTGGTGAGGGAGTTGTCATCTGTAGTATACTAAATGTAAACATGAGTGACAATGAACTAAAGTACTGGTGAGAGAGTTGTCATCTGTAGTATACTAAATGTAAACATGAGTGACAATGAACTAAAGTACTGGTGAGAGAGTTGTCATCTGTAGTATACTAAATGTAAATGTGAGTGACAATGAACTAAAGTACTGGTGAGAGAGTTGTCTTTAGTATGTTAAACGTAGTCATGAATAACAATGAACAAAAGTACTGGCGAGGGAGTTGTCATCTTTAGTATACTAAATGTAAACTTGAGTGACAATGAACTAAAGTACCGGTGAGAGAGTTGTTGTCTTTAGTATACTAAATGTAAACCAGAGTGAATATGAACTAAAGTACTGGTGAGAGAGTTGACTGTAGTATGCTTAATGTAGTCATGAGTGACAGGGAAGTAAAGTATTGGTGAGTGACTTATCGACTTTAGTATACTAAATGTAAAAGTAAATGACAATGAACTAAAGTACTGGTGAGGGAGTTGTCTGTAGTATACTAAATGTAGTCATGAGTGACAATGAACTAAAGTACTGGTGAGAGAGTTGTCATCTGCAGTATACTAAATTTAAACATGAGTGACAATGAATTAAAGTACTGGTGAGAAAGTTGTTGTCTTTAGTATGTTAAATGTAGTCATGAGTGACAATGAACTAAAGTACTGGTGGGAGAGTTGCCATCTTTAGTATACTAAATGTAAAAGTGAGTGAGAATGAATTGAAGTACTGGTGAGAGAGTTGTCTTCTGCAATATACTAAATGTAAACATGAGTGATAATGAACTAAAGTACTTGTGATGGAGTTTTCATCTGTAGTATACTAAATGTTGTCATGAGTGACAATGAACTAAACTACTGGTGAGAGAATTGTCATCTGTACTATACTAAACATAAACGTGAGTGACAATGAACTAAAGTACTAGTGAGAGTTGCTGTCTATAGTTTACTAAATGTAGCTATGAGTGACAATGAACTAAAGTACTGGTGAGGGAGTTGTCATCTTTTATATACTAAATATAAACATGAGTGACAATGAACTAAAGTACTGTGAGAGAGTTGTTGGCTGTAGTATGTTAACTGTAAACATGACAATGAACTAAAGTACTGATGAGAGAGCTCTCTTTTTTAGTATACTAAATGTAAACATGAGTGACAATGAAATAAAGTACTGGTGAGAGAGTTGTTGTCTTTAGTAGGTTAAATGTAGTCATGAGTGACAATGAACTAAAGTACTGCTGAGGGAGTTGTTGTGTGCAGTATACTACATGTAAAGATGAGTGACAATGAACTAAAGTACTGGTGAGAGACTTGCTGTTTGTTTTATACTAAATGTAAACATGAGTATCAATGAAGTAAAGTACTGGTGAGAGAGTTCTCTGTAGTATATTAAATGTAAACATGAGTGACAATTAACTAAAAGTACTGGTGAGAGATTTGTGGACTTTAGTATACTATATGTAAACATGAGAGGCAATGAACTAAAGTACTTTTGAGAGAGTTTAAATCTGTAGTATACTAAATGTAGTCATGAGTTACAATGAACTGAAGTACTGGTGAGAGTGTTGTTTTCTTAATATGTTAAATGTAGTCATGAGTCACAATGAACAAAAGTACTGGTGAGGGAGTTGTTGTCTGTAGTATACTAAATGTAAACTTAAGTGACAATGAACTAACGTACTTGTGAGAGAGTTGTCATCTTTAGTATACTAAATGTAAACATGAGTGACAATGAAGTAAAGTACTGGTGAGAGAGTCGTCTTTAGTGTAATAAATGTAAGCATGTGTGACAATGAACTAAAGTACTGGTGAGGGAGTTGTCTGTAGCATACTAAATGAAAACATGAGTGACAATGAACTAAAGTACTGGTGAGAGAGTTATCATCTTTAGTATGTTAAATGTAGTAATGAGTGAGAATGAACAAAGGCTCTGGTGAGGGAGTTGTCATCTGCAGTATACTAAATGTAAACGTGAATGACAATGAACTAAAGTACTGGTGAGGGACTTGTGTGTAGTATACTAAATGTAAATGTGAGTGACAATGGACTAAAGTACTGGTGAGGGAGTTCTTGTCTGTAGTATGCTAAAGGCAAACTTGAGTGACAATGAACTAAATTACTGCTGAGAGAGTTGTCATCTCTAGTATACTAAACGTAAATGTGAGTGACAATGAAATAAAGTACTGCTGAGGGAGCTGTCGTCTGTAGTATACTAAATGCAAACATGTGTGTCAATGAACTAAAGTACTGCTGAGAGAGTTGTAATCTGTAGTATACTAAATGTAAACATAGGTGACAATCAACTAAAGTATCAGTGACAGAGTTGTTGTCTTTAGTATGTTAAATGTTGTCATGAGTGACAATGAACTAAAGTACTGGTGAGGGAGTTGTCGTCTGTAGTATACTAAATGTAAACATGAGTGACAATGAACTAAAGTACAGGTGAGACAGTTGTTGTCTTTAGCATACTAAATGTAAACATGAATGACAATGAACTAAAGTACTGGTGAGTGAGTTGTCATCTGTAGTATACTAAATGCAGTCATGAGTGACAACTAAAGTACTGGTGAGAGAGTTGTCATCTGTAGTATACCAAATGTAAATGTGAGTGACAATGAACTAAAGTACTGGTGAGAGAGTTGTCTTTAGTATGTTAAACGTAGTCATGAATAACAATGAACAAAAGTACTGGCGAGGGAGTTGTCTTTAGTATACTAAATGTAAACTTGAGTGACAATGAACTAAAGTACTGATGAGAGAGGTGTCATCTGCAGTATACTAAATGTAAATGTCAGTGACAATGAACTAAAGTACTGATGAGAGAGTTGTCATCTTTAGTATACTAAATGTAAACATTAGTGGAAATGAACTAAAGTACTGGTGAGAGATTTGTCATCTGCAGTTTAGTAAATGTAGTCATGAATGACAATAAATTAAAGTACTGGTGAGAAAGTTGTTGTCTTTAATATGTTAAATGTAGTCATGAGTGATGATGATCTAAAGTACAGGTGAGAGAGTTGTCGTCTTTAGTATACTAAATGTAAACGTGAGTGACAATGAACTAAAGTACTGGTGAGAGTTGTCGTCTGTAGTATATTAAATGTAAATGTGATTGACAATGAACTAAAATACTGGCGAGAGAGTTTTTGACTGTAGTATACTTAATGTAGTCATGAGTGACAGGGAAGTAAAGTACTGGTGAGTGAGTTGTCATCTTTAATGTACTAAATGTAAAAGTACATGACAATGAACTAAAGTACTGGTGAGGAGTTGTCTGTAGTATACTAAATGTAGACATGAGTGACAATGAACTAAACTACTTGTGAGGGAGTTGTCATCTGCTGTGTACTAAATGTAAACGTGAATGACAATGAATTAAAGTACTGGTGAGAGAGTTGCCTTTAGTATGTTAAATGTAGTCATGAGTGACAATGAACTAAAGTACTGGTGGGAGAGTTGTCGTCTTTAGTATACTAAATGTAAACATGAGTGACAATGAACTAAAGTACTGGTGAGAGAGTTGTCTTCTGTAGTATACTAAATGTAAACATGAGTGAGAATGAACTAAAGTACTGGTGAAGGAGTTGTCATCTGTAGTATACTAAATTTAAATGTAAGTGACAATGAAATAAAGTACTTGTCAGGGAGTTTTCATCTGTAGCATACTAAATGTAGTTATGAGTGACAATGAACTAAAGTACTGGTGAGAGAATTGTCATCTGTACTATACTAAATGTAAATGCCAGTGGCAATGAACTAAAGTACTGGTGAGAGTTGCTGTCTATAGTATACTAACTGTAGCCATGAGTGACAATGAATTAAAGTACTGGTGAGAGAGTTATTATCTTTAGTATGTTAAACGTAGTCATGAGTAACAATGAACTAAAGTGCTGGTGAGGGAGTTGTCGTCTTTAGTATGCTAAATGTAAACATGAGCGAAAATGAATTAAAGCACTGTGAGAGAGTTGTCTGTAGTATACTAAATGTAGTCATGAGTGACAATGAACTAAAGTACTGGTGAAAGAGTTGTTATCTGCAGTATACTAAATGAAGTTGTGATTGACAATGAATTAAAGTAGAAGTGAGACAGTTTTCTTTTGTATGCTAAATGTCGTCATGAATGGCAATGAACTAAAGTACTGGTGAGAGAGTTGTCATCTTTCTATACCAAATGTAAATGTTAGCGACAATGAACAAAAGTACTGGTGAGGGAGTTGTCTTTAGTATACTATATGTAATCATGAGAAACAATGAACAAAAGTACTAATGAGTGAGTTGTCATCTTTAGTGTACTAAATGTAAACATGAGTGACAATGAACTACAGTACTGGTGAGTGAGATGTCATCTGTAGTATACTAAATGTAGTCATGAGTGAGAATGAACAAAAGTACTGGTGAGAGAGGTTTTGTCTTTAGTATGTTAAATGTAGTCATGAGTGACAATGCACTAAAGTACTGGTGAGGGAGTTGTCGTCTGTAGTATACTAAATCTAAACATGACAATGAACTAAAGTACTGGTGAGATATCTGTCTTTTTTAATATACTAAACATAAACATGAGTGACAATGAAATAAAGTACTGGTGAGAGAGTTGTTGTCTTTAGTATGTTAAACAGTCATGAGTGACAATGAAATAAAGTACTGGTGAGAGAGTTGTCACCTTTAGTATACTAAATGTAAACATGAGTGACAATGAACTAAAGTACTAGTGAGGGAGTTGTCGTGTGCAGTATTCTAAATGTAAATGTGAGTGACAATGAAGTAAAGTACTGGTGAGAGAGTTGTCTGCAGTATATTAAATGTATACATGAGTGACAATGAACTAAAGTACTGGTGAGGGAGTTGTTGTCTGTAGTATACTAAATGTAAACATAAGTGACAATGAACTAAAGTCCTTGTGAGAGAGCTGTCATTTTTAGTATACAAAATGTAAACATGAGGGAGAATTAAATAAAGTACTAGTGAGAGAGTTGTTGTTTTTAGTATGTTAAACGTAGTCATGAGTGGCAATGAAAAAAGTACTGGTGAGAGGGTTGTCATCTGTAGTATACTAAATGTAAACGTGAGTGACAATTAACTAAAGTACTGGTGAGGGAGTTGTCGTCTCTAATATAATAAATGTAAACGTGAGTGACAGTGAACTAAAGTGCTGGTGAGGGAGTTGTCGTCTTTAGTATTCTAAATGTAAACATGAGTGATAATGAACTAAAGTACTGGTGAGAGAGTTGTCTGTAGTATATTAAATGTATACATGTGTGACAATGAACTAAAGTACTAGTGAGGGAGTTGTTGTCTGTAGTACACTAGATGTAAACATAAGTGACAATGAACTAAAGTCCTTGTGAGAGAGTTGTCATCTTTAGTATACTATATGTAAACATGAGTGACAATGAAATGAAGTACTGGTGAAAGAGTTGTTGTCTTTAGTATGTTGAACGTAGTCATGAGTGACAATGAACTATAGTACTAGTAAAGGAGTTGTCTCTAGTATACTAAATGTAAATGTAAGGGACAATGAACTAAAGTACTGGTGAGGGCGTTGTCAGTTTTAGTATACTAAATGTAAACATAAGTGACAATGAAATGAAGTACTGGTGAGAGAGTTGTCGTTAGTATGTTAAATGTAGTCATGAGTGACAATGAACGAAAGTACTGGTAAGAGAGTTGCCATCTGTATTATACTAAATGTAAATGTGAGTGACAATGAACTAAAGTACTGGAGAGGGAGTAGTCGTGTGCAGTATACTAAATGTAAACACGAGTGACAATCAACTAAGTACTGGTGAGAGAGTTGTTGTTTGTTTTATACTAAATGTAACCATGAGTGACAATGAGGTAAAGTACTGGTGAGGGAGTTGTCTGTAGTATATTAAATGTAAACGTGAGTGGCAATGAACTAATGTACTGGTGAGAGTTGCTGTCTATAGTATACTAACTGTAGTCATGAGTGGCAATGAGCTAAAGAACTGGTGAGAGAGTTGTCATCTGCAGTATACTACATGTAAATGTGAGTGACAATGAATTAAAGTACTGGTGAGAGAGTTGTTATCTTTAGTATGTTAAACATAGTCATGAGTAACAAAGAACTAAAGTACTGGTGAGGGAGTTGTCGTCTTTAGTATGCTAAATGTAAACATGAGCGAAAATGAATTAAAGCACTGTGAGAGAGTTGTCTGTAGTATACTAAATGTAGTCTTGAGTGACAATGAACTAAAGTACTGGTGAAAGAGTTGTTATCTGCAGTATACTAAATGAAAATGTGATTGACAATGAATTAAAGTAGAAGTGAGACAGTTTTCTTTTGTATGTTAAATGTCATCATGAGTGACAATGAACTAAAGTACTGGTGAGAGAGTTGTCATCTTTAGTATACTAAATGTAAATGTTAGCGACAATGAACTAAAGTACCGGTGAGGAAGTTGTCTTTAGTATACTAAATGTAATCATGAGAAACAATGAACAAAAGTACTAATGAGTGAGTTGTCATCTGTAGTAAAGCAAATGTTAACATAAGTGACAATGAATTAAAGTACTGATGAGAGAGTTGTCATCTTTAGTGTACTAAATGTAAACATGAGTGACAATGAACTAAAGTACTGGTGAGCGAGATGTCATCTGTATTATACTAAATGTAGCCATGAGTGAGAATGAACAAAAGTACTGGTGAGAGAGGTTTTGTCTTTAGTATGTTAAATGTAGTCATGAGTGACAATGCACTAAAGTACTGGTGAGGGGGTTGTCGTCTGTAGTATACTAAATCTGAACGTGACAATGAACTAAAGTACTGGTGAGATATCTGTCTTTTTTAATATACTAAACATAAACATGAGTGACAATGAAATAAAGTACTGGTGAGAGAGTTGTTGTCTTTAGTATGTTAAACATAGTCATGAGTGACAATGAACTAAAGTACTGGTGAGAGAGTTTTCATTTTTAGTATACTAAATGTAAACATGAGTGACAATGAAATGAAGTACTGGTGAGAGAGTTGTCTTTAGTATGTTAAATGTAGTCATGAGTGACAATGAACTAAAGTACTGGTAAGAGAGTTGCCATCTGTATTATACTAAATGTAAATGTGAGTGACAATGAACTAAAGTATTGGAGAGGGAGTTGTCATGTGCAGTATACTAAATGTAAACACGAGTGACAATCAACTAAAGTACTGGTGAGAGAGTTGTTGTTTGTTTTATACTAAATGTAACCATGAGTGACAATGAACTAAAGTACTGGTGAGAGAGTTGTCTTCTGTAGTATACTAAATGTAAACATGAGTGACAATGAACTAAAGTACTGGTGAGGGAGTTGTCATCTGTAGTATACTAAATTTAAATCTAAGTGATAATGAACTAAAGTACTTGTGAGGGAGTGTTCATCTGTAGTATACTAAATGTAGTCATGAGTGACAATGAACTAAAGTACTGGTGAGAGAATTGTCATCTGTACTATACTAAATGTAAACGAGAGTGACAATGAATTAACGTACTGGTGAGAGTTGCTGTCTATTGTTTACTAAATGTAGCCATGAGTGACAATGAACTAAAGTACTGGTGAGAGAGTTGTCATCTGCAGTATACTAAATGTAAACATGAGTGACAATGAATTAAAGTACTGGTGAGATAGTTGTTATCTTTAGTATGTTTAACGTAGTCATGAGTAACAATGAACTAAAGAACTGGTGAGGGAGTTGTCGTCTTTAGTATGCTAAATGTAAACATGAGCGAAAATGAATTAAAGCACTGTGAGAGAGTTGTCTATAGTATACTAAATGTAGTCATGAGTGACAATGAACTAAAGTACTGGTGAAAGAGTTGTCATTTGCAGTATGCTAAATGTAAATGTGATTAACAATGAATTATAGTACTGGTGAGATAGATTTCTTTTGTATGTTAAATATCATTATGAGTGACAGTGAACTAAAGTACTGGTGAGAGAGTTGTCGTCTTTAGTATACAAATGTAAATGTAAGTGACAATGAACTAAAGTACTGGTGAGGGAGTTGTCTTTAGTATATTATATGTAATCATGAGAAACAATGAACAAAAGTACTAATGAGAGAGTTGTCGTCTTTAGTGTACTAAATGTAAACATGAGTGACAATGAACTAAAGTACTGGTGAGTGAGTTGTCATCTGTAGTATACTAAATGTAGTCATGAGTGAGAATGAACGAAAGTACTGGTGAGAGTGTTGTTGTCTTTAGTATGTTAAATGTAGTCATGAGTGACAATGCACTAAAGTACTGGTGAGGGAGTTGTTGTCTGTAGTATACTAAATGTAAACATGACAATGAACTAAAGTACTGGTGAGAGATCTGTCTTTTTTAGTATACTAAATGTAAACATGAGTGACAAAGAAATAAAGTACTGGTGAGAGTGTTGTTGTCTTTAGTATGTTAAACATAGTCATGAGTGACAATGAAATAAAGTACTGGTGAGAGAGTTGTCATCTGTAGTATACTAAATGTAAACATGAGTGACAATGAACTAAAGTACTGGTGAGGGAGTTGTCGTGTGCAGTATACTAAATGTAAACATGAGTGACAATGAACTAAAGTACTGGTGAGAGAGTTGTCATCTGTAGTATAATAAATGTAAACGTGAGTGACAATGAATTAAAGTACTGTTGAGAGAGTTGTTATCTTTAGTATGTTAAACATAGTCATGAGTAACAATGAATTAAAGTACTGTGAGAGAGTTGTCGTCTGTAGTATGCTAAATGTAAACATGAGCGAAAATGAATTAAAGCACTGTGAGAGAGTTGTCTGTAGTATACTAAATGTAGTCTTGAGTGACAATGAACTAAAGTACTGGTGAAAGAGTTGTTATCTGCAGTATACTAAATGAAAATGTTTTTGACAATGAATTAAAGTAGAAGTGAGACAGTTTTCTTTTGTATGTCAAATGTCATCACGAGTGACAATGAACTAAAGTACTGGTGAGAGAGTTGTCATCTTTAGTATACTAAATGTAAATGTGAGTGACAATGAACTAAAGTACTGGTGAGGGAGTTGTCTTTAGTATACTAAATGTAAACATGAGCAACAATGAACTAAAGTACTAGTGAGTGAGTTGTCATCTGTAGTATACTAAATGTAAACATAAGTGACAATGAACTAAAGTACTGGTGAGAGAGTTGTCATCTTTAGTATACTAAATGTAAACATGAGTGACAATGAACTAAAGTACTGGTGAGTGAGTTGTCATCTGTAGTATACTAAATGTAGTCATGAGTGAGAATGAACGAAAGTACTGGTGAGAGAGTTGTCTTTAGTATGTTAAATGTAGTCATGAGTGACAATGAACTAAAGTACTGATGAGGGTGTATTCATCTGTAGTATACTAAATGCAAATGTGAGAATGAACTAAAGTACTGGTGAGAGATCTGTCTTTTTAGTATACTAAATGCAAACATGAGTGTCAATGAAATAAAGTACTGCTGAGAAAGTTGTAGCCTTTAGTATGTTAAACGTAGTGATGAGTGACAATAAACTAAAGTACTGGTGAGAGAGTTGTTATCTGTAGTATACTATATGTAAACGTGAGTAACAATGAATTAAAGTATTGGTGAGAGAGTTGTCTTCAGTATATTAAATGCAGTCATGAGTGACAATGAACTTAAGTACTGGTGAGAGAGTTGTCATCTGTAGTATTCTAAATGTGAATGTGAGTGACAGTGAACTAAAGTACTGGTGAGAGAGTTGTCTGTAGTATACTAAATGTATAGATGAGTGACAATTAACTAAAGTACTTGTGAGAGAGATGTTTGTTTTATACTAAATGTAACCATGAGTGACAATGAGGTAAAGTACTGGTGAGGGAGTTGTCTGTAGTATATTAAACGTAAACATGAGTGACAATGAACTAAAGAACTTTTGAGAGAGTTGTCTTTAGTATGTTAAATGTAGTTGTGAGTAACAATGAGCTAAAGAACTGGAGAGAGTTGTCATCTTTAGTATACTAAATGCAAACATGAGTGAGTGCTGGTGAGGGAGTTGTCATCTTTAGTATACTAAATGTAAGCATGAGCAACAATGAACTAATGTACTGGTGAGAGAGTTGTCATCTGTAGTATACTAAATGTGAAGTAAAGTACTGGTGAGAGTGTTGTTGTCTGTAGTATATTAAATGTAAACATGAGTGACAATGAAATAAAGTACTGGTGAGATAGTTGTCATGTGTGGTATACTAAATGTAAACATGAGTGATGAACTAATGTACTGCTGAGGGAGTTGCCTTTAGTATATTAAATGTAGTCATTAGTGACAATGAACTAAAGAACTGGAGAGAGTTGTCATCTTTAGTGTACTAAATGTAAACAAGAGTGACAATGAACTAAAGTACTTGTGTGGGAGTTGCTGTCTTTAGTATACTAAATGTAAACATGAGTGACAATGAACTAAAGTACTGGTGAGAGAGTTGTCGTCTATAGTATACTAAATGTAAACATGACTGACAATGAACTAAAGTACTGGTGAGGGAGTTGTCTGAAGTATGCTAAATGTAAACATTAGTGACAATCAACTAAAGTACTTGTGAGGGAGTTGTCATCTGTAGTATACTAAATGTAAACATGAGTGACAATGAACTAAAGTACTGGTGAGAGAGTTGTCTGTAGTATACTAAATGTATAGATGAGTGACAATTAACTAAAGTACTGGAGTGAGTTGTCACCTGTAGTATACTAAATGTTAACATGAGTGACAATGAACTAAAGTACTGGTGAGAGAGTTGTTGTCTTTAGTATGTTAAATGTAGTCATGAGTGACAATGAACTAAAGTACTGGTGAGGGAGTTGTCATCTGTAGTATACTAAATGTAAATATGAGTGACAATGAACTAAAGTACTGGTGAGTGAGTTGTCGTCTGTAGTATACTAAATGTAAATGTGAGTAACAATGAACTAAAGTACTTGTGAGGGAGTGCTCATCTGTAGTATACCAAATTATATAAAAAGGGAGTGGTTTTTATCATTTGTATTCTGAAGAAGTCTGATTAAAGACGAAACCTAGGTAAATTCGTGGTGTGATTTGTTCCAAGTTGGTTTGCTTCCTTGAAGTCTATTTGCTGGTCTGTGTTTGTTCTGTGTACTAAATGTAAACATGAGTGACAATGAACTAAAGTACTGGTGAGGGAGTTGTCATCTGTAGTATACTAAATGTAAATATGAGTGACAATGAACTAAAGTACTGGTGAGGGAGTTGTCTTTAGTATACTAAATGTAAACATGAGTGACAATGAACTAAAATACAGGTGAGAGAGTTGTCATTTGTAGTATACTAAATGTAAATGTGAATGACAATGAAGTAAAGTACTGGTGAGAGAGTTTCTGTAGTATATTAAATGTAAACATGAGTGACAATGAACTAAAGTACTGGTGAGGGAGTTGTCGTCTGTAGTGAACTAAATGTAAATATGAGTGACTATGAACTAAAGTACTGGTGAAGGAGTTGCCATCTTTACTATACTAAATGTAAACATGAGCGACAATAAACTACTGTACTGGTGAGAGAGTTGTCATCTGTAGTATACTAAATGTAAATGTGAATGACAATGAAGTAAAGTACTGGTGAGAGAGTTGTCGTATTTGGTATACTAAATGTAAACATGAGTGACAATGAAGTAAACTACTTGTGACTGAATTGTCATCTTTAGTATACTAAATGTAAACGTGAGTGAGAATGAACTAATGTACTGGTGAGAGAGTTGTCGTCTATAGTATACTACATGTAAACATGAGTGACAATGAACTAAAGTACTGGTGAGGGAGTTGTCGTCTGTAGTATACTAAATGTAAACGTGAGTGACAATGAACTAAAGTACTGCTGAGAGAGTTGTCATTTGTAGTATACTAAATGCAGTCATGAGTGACAATGAACTAAAGTACTGGTGAGAGAGTTGTCATCTGTAGTATAGCAAATGAGTGGCAATGAACTAAAGTACTTGTGAGAGAGTTGTCATCTGTAGTATACTAAATGTAGTCATGAGTGACAATGAACTAAAGTACTGGTGAGAGAGTTGTCTTTAGTATGTTAAATGTAGTCATGAGTGACAATGAACTAAAGTACTGGTGAGGGAGTTGTCGTCTGTAGTATACTAAATGTAAACATGACAATAAACTAAAGTACTGGTGAGATATCTGTCTTTTTTAGTATACTAAACATAAACATGAGTGACAATGAAATAAAGTACTGGTGAGAGAGTTGTTGTCTTCACTATGTTAAACATAGTCATGAGTGACAATGAACTGGTGAGAGAGTTGTCATTTTTAGTATACTAAATGTAAACATAAGTGACAATGAAATGAAGTACTGGTAAGAGAGTAGTCTTTACTATGTTAAATGTAGTCATGAGTGATAGTGAACTAAAGTAGTGGTGATAGGGTTGTCATCTGTAGTATTCTAAATGTAAATGTGAGTGACAATGAACTAAAGTACTTGTGAGGGAGTTGTCATATGCAGTATACTAAATGTAAATATGAGTGACAATGAACTAAAGTACTGGTGAGAGAGATGTTGTTTGTTTTATACTAAATGTAAACGTAAGTGGCAATGAACTAAAGTACTGGTGAGAGAGTTATCTGTAGTATACTAAATTTAAACATGAGTGACAATGAACTAAAGTACTTGTGAGAGAGTTGTCTTCAGTATGTTAAATGTAGTCATTATTGACAATGAACTAAAGAACTGGAGCGAGTTGTCATCTTTAGTATACTGAATGCAAACATTAGTGACAATTAACTAAAGTTCTGGTGAGAGTTGTAGTCTTTAGTATGCTAAATGTAAACATGAGTGACAACTAACTAAAGTACAAGTGAGAGAGTTGTCATCTTTAGTATACTAAATGTAAACATGAGTGACAATGAACTAAAGTACTGGTGAGAGAGTTGTCTGTAGTATATTAAATGTAAACATGAGTGACAATGAACTAAAGTACTGGTGAGAGAGTTGTCATCTGTAGTATACTAAATGTAAACATGAGTGACAATGAACTAAAGTACTTGTGAGAAAGTTGTCTTTAGTATATTAAATGTAGTCATTAGTGACAATGAACTAAAGAACTGGAGAGAGTTGTCATCTTTAGTATACTAAATGCAAACATGAGTGGCAATGAACTAAAGTACTGGTGAGAGAGAGTTGTCACATTTAGTATATTAAATGTAGTAATGAGAGACAATGAACAAAGGTACTGGTGTGGGAGTTGTTCTCTGTTGTATACTAAATGTAAACATGAGTGACAATCAACTAAAGTACTTGTGAGGGAGTTGTCATCTGTAGTATACTAAATGTAAACATGTTAATGAACTAAAGTACTGGTGAGAAAAGTTGTCTTTAGTATACTAAATGTAAACATGAGTGACAATGAACTAAAGTACTGGTGAGAGAGTTGTTGTCTTTAGTATGTTAAATGCAGTCATGAGTGACAATGAACTAAAGTACTGGTGAGAGAGTTGTCGTCTGTAGTATACTAAATGTAAACGTGAGTGACAATGAACTAAAGTACTGGTGAGAGAGTTGTTGTCTGTAGTATACTAAATGTAAACATGAGTGACAATGAACTAAAGTACTGGTGAGGGAGTTGTCATCTGTAGTATACTAAATGTAAACATGAGTGACAATGAACTAAAGTACTAGTGAGAGAGTTGTCATCTTTAGTATACTAAATGTAAACATGAGTGACAATGAACTAAAGTACTGGTGAGAGAGTTGTCATCTTTAGTATGTTAAATGTAGTTATGAGTGACAATGAATAAACGTACTGGTGTGGGAGTTGTCATCTGTAGCATACTAAACATAAACGTGAGTGACAATGAACTAAAGTACTGGTGAGGGAGTTGTCATCTGTAGTATACTAAATGTAAATGTGAGTGACAATGAACTAAAGTACTTTTGAGAGAGTTGTCACCTTTAGTATACTAAATGTAATCATGAATGACAATGAAGTAAAGTACTGGTGATGGAGTTGTCATCTGTAGTATACCAAATGTATACGTGAGTGACAATGAACTAAAGTACTGATGAGAGAGTTGTCATCTTTAGTATGTTAAATGCAGTCATGAGTGACAATGAACTAAAGTACTGCTGAGAGAGTTGTCATCTGTAATATAATAAATGTAAACATGAGTGACAATGAACTAAAGTGCTGGAGAGGGAGTTGTCGTCTTTAGTATATTAAATGTAAACATGAGTGACAATTAAATGAAGAACTGGTGAGAGAGTTGTCTTTGGTATCTTAAATTTAGTCAAGTGTGACAATGAACTAAAGTACTGGTGAAATAGTTGTCTTTAGTATACTAAATGTAAATGAGTGACAATGAACTAAATTACTGATGAGGAGTTGTCGTCTGCACTGTACTAAATGTAAACATAAGTGACAATGAACTAAAGTACTGGTGAGAGAGTTGTCGTCTTTAGTATACTAAATGTAAACATGAGTGACAATGAACTAAAGTACTGGTGAGAGAGTTGTCATCTGTAGTATACTAAATGTAGTCATGAGTGACAATGAACTAAAGTACTGGTGAGAGAGTTGTCTTTAGTATGTTAAATGTAGTCATGAGTGACAATGAACTAAAGTACTGGTGAGGGAGTTGTCTATAGTATACTAAATGTAAATGTAAGTGACAATGAACTAAAGTACTGGTGAGAAAGTTTTCATCTTTAGTATACTAAATGTAAACATGAGTGACAATAAACTACTGTACTGGTGAGAGAGTTGTCATCTGTAGTATACTAAATGTAAATTTGAATGACAATGAAATAAAGTACTGGTGAGAGAGTTGTCTATAGTATATTAAATGTAAACATGAGTGACAATGAACTAAAGTACTGGTGAGAGAGTTGTCATCTTTAGTATATTAAATGTAAACATGAGTGACAATGAACTAAAGTACTGGTGAGAGAGTTGTAGTCTTTAGTATGTTAAATGTAGTAATGAGTGACAATGAACAAAGGCACTGGTGTGGGAGTTGTCATTTGTAGTATACTAAATTTAAACAAGATTGACAATGAACTATAGTACTGGTGAGTGAGTTGTCATCTGTAGTATAGTAAATGTAAATGTGAGTGACAATGAACTAAAGTACTTTTGAGAGAGTTGTCACCTTTAGTATACTAAATGTAATCATGAATGACAATGAAGTAAAGTACTGGTGATGGAGTTGTCATCTGTAGTATAGCAAATGAGCGACAATGGTCTAAAGTACTGGTGAGAGAGTTGTCATCTATAGCATACTAAATGTAGTCATGAGTGACAATGAACTAAAGTACTGGTGAGAGAGTTGTCTTTAGTTTGTTAAATGTGGTCATGAGTGACATGGAACTAAAGTACTGGTGAGGGAGTTGTCGTCTGTAGTATACTAAATCTAAACGTGACAATGAACTAAAGTACTGGTGAGATATCTGTCTTTTTTAGTATACTAAACATAAACATGAGTGACAATGAAATAAAGTACTGGTGAGAGAGTTATTGTCTTTAGTATGTTAAACATAGTCATGAGTGACAATGAACTGGTGAGAGAGTTGACATTTTTAGTATACTAAATGTAAACATAAGTGACAATGAAATGAAGTTCCACAAACACTCAAACAAAAAAAAAGTATAACATAAAACTTTATTCTTTATCTTATTAGATATTACTTTTCTTGCCTTCAAAAAGGATCACAGAAACAGTGCATATTATCAAGGTATAAATACACATTTTCTTAATAACATAATAGATCTTAATTAACAAAGACATCTGAAATAGTCAATTAAAACAATTCCATTAATTTCTTAAAATTAAAATTGAATGAAAATTTCACTTTGAAACCAACTATGAAGGTTATTGTTGGTTTAAATATGAATGTCTCTTTAAATGAATGGAATTGTTTTAATTGACTATGAGTGACAATGAAATGAAGTACTGGTAAGAGTGTTGTCTTTAGTATGTTAAATGTAGTCATGAGTGACAATGAACTCAATTACTGGTAAGAGAGTTGCCATCTGTATTATACTAAGTGTAAATGTGAGTGACAATGAACTAAAGTACTGGAGAGGGAGTTGTCATGTGCAGTATACTAAATGTAAACACGAGTGTCAATCAACTAAAGTACTGGTGAGAGAGTTGTTGTTTGTTTTATACTAAATGTAACCATGAGTGATAATGAGGTAAAGTACTGGTGAGGGAGTTGTCTGTAGTATATTAAATGTAAACATGAGTGACAATGAACTAAAGAACTTGTGAAAGAGTTGTCTTTAGTATGTTAAATGTAGTTGTGAGTGACAATGAGCTAAAGAACTGGAGAGAGTTGTCATCTTTAGTATACTAAATGCAAACATGAGTGACAGTGAACTAAAGTGCTGGTGAGGGAGTTGTCGTCTTTAGTATACTAAATGTAAACATGAGCAACAATGAACTAATGTACTGGTGAGAGAGTTGTCATCTGTAGTATACTAAATGTAAATGTGAATGACAATGAAGTAAAGTACTGGTGAGAGTGTTGTCTGTAGTATATTAAATGTAAACATCACTGACAATGAACTAAAGTACTGGTGAGAGTGTTGTCATCTGTAGTATACTAAATGTAAACATGAGTGACAATGAACTAAAGTACTGGTCAGAGAGTTGTCTTTAGTATGTTAAATGTAGTTGTGATTGACAATGAGCTAAAGAACTGGAGAGAGTTGTCATCTTTAGTATACTAAATGCAAACATGAGTGACAGTGAACTAAAGTACTGGTGAGAGAGTTGTAGTCTTTAGTATGTTAAATGTAAATGTGAGTGACAAGGAACTAAAGTACTGGTGAGAGAGTTGTAGTCTGTAGTGTACTAAATGTAACCATGAGTGACAATGAACTAAAGTAATGGTGAAGGAGTTGTCATCTGTAGTGTACTAAATGTAGACATGAGTGACAATGAACTAAAGTACAGGTGAGAGAGTTGTCATCTTTAGTATACTAAATGCAAACATGAGTGACAGCGAACTAAAGTACTGGTGAGAGAGTTGTAGTCTTTAGTATGTTAAATGTAGTAATGAGTGACAATGAACAAAGGCACTGGTGTGGGAGTTGTCATTTGTAGTATACTAAATTTAAACAAGATTGACAATGAACTATAGTACTGGTGAGTGAGTTGTCATCTGTAGTATACTAAATGTAAATGTGAGTGACAATGAACTAAAGTACTGCTGAGAGAGTTGTCATCTTTAGTATACTACTTGTAGTCATGAGTGACAATGAGCTAAAGTACTGGTGATGGAGTTGTCATCTGTAGTATAGCAAATGTAAATGTGAGTGACAATGAACTAAAGTACTGATGAGAGAGTTGTCTTTAGTATGTTAAATGTAGCCACGTGTGACAATGAACTAAAGTACTGCTGAGGGAGTTATCGCCTGTAGTATACTAAATGTAAATATGAGTAAAAATGAACTAAAGTGCAGGTGAGAGAGTTGTAGGTTTTAGTATACTAAATGTAAACATTAGTGACAATGAAATAAAGTATTGGTGAGAGACTTGCCTTTTGGTTGTTAAATGTAGTCATGCTTGACAGCGAACTAAAGCACTGGTGAGGGAGTTGCCATCTGTAGTACACTAAATGTAAATGTGAGTGGTAATAAACTAAATTACTGATGAGGAAGTTGTCGTCTGCACTATACTAAATGTAAACATGAGTGACAATGAACTAAAGTAATGGCGAGGGAGTTGTCGTCTTTAGTATACTAAATGTAAACATGAGCGACAATGGTTTAAAGTACTGGTGAGAGAGTTGTCATCTGTAGCATACTAAATGTAGTCATGAGTGACAATGAACTAAAGTACTGGTGAGAGAGTTGTCTTTAGTATGTTAAATGTAGTCATGAGTGACAATGAACTAAAGTATTGGTGAGGGAGTTGTCTGTAGCATACTAATTGTAAACATGAGTGACAATGATCTAAAGTACTGGTTAGAGAGTTGTTATATTTAGTATGTTAAATGTAGTATTGAGTGACAATGAACAAAGCTACTGGTGTGGGAGTTGTCATCTGTAGTATACTAAATGTAGTCATAAGTGATAATGAACTAAAGTACTGGTGAGGGAGTTCTCATCTGTAGTATACTGAGAGTTGTCATCTTTAGTATACTAATTGTAGTCATGACTGACAATGAGCTAAAGTACTGGTGATGGAGTTGTCATCTGTAGTATACCAAATGAGTGACAATGAACTAAAGTACTGGTGAGAGAATTGTCATCTGTACTATACTAAATGTAAACATGAGTGACAATGAACCAAAGTACTATTGAGAGTTGCTGTCTATAGTTTACTAAATGTAGCCATGAGTGACAATGAACTAAAGTACTGGTGAGGGAGGTGTCATCTGCAGTGTACTAAATGGAAACATGAGTGACAATGAATTAAAGTACTGGTGAGAGAGTTGTTATCTTTAGTATGTTAAACGTAGTCATGAGTAACGAACTAAAGTACTGGTGAGGGAGTTGTCGTCTTTAGTATACTAAATGTAAACATGAGTGACAATGAACTAAAGTACTGTTAGAGAGTTGTCATCTGTAGTATACTAAATGTAGTCATGAGTGACAATGAACTAAAGTACTGGTGAAAGAGTTTTCATCTGCAGTATACTAAATGTAAATGTGGTGGAAAATGAATTAAAGTACCGGTGAGACAGTTTTCTTTAGTATGTTAAATGTCGTCATGAGTGACAATGAACTAAAGTACTGGTGAGAGAGTTGTCATCTTTAGTATACTAATGTAAACGTAAGTGACAATGAACTAAAGTATTGGTGAGGGAGTTGTCGTCTGTAGTATACTAAATGTAAATGTGAGTGACAATGAACTAAAGTACTGGTGAGTGAGTTGTCATCTGTAGTATACTAAATGTAAATATAAGTGACAATGAAAAAAGTACTGGTGAGAAAGTTATCGTCTTTAGTATACTAAAAGTAAACATGAGTGACAATGAAATGAAGAGCTGGTGAGAGAGTTGTTGTCTTTGTTATGTTAAATGTAGTCCTGAGTGACAATGAACTAAATTACTGGTGAGAGAGTCGTCTTTGGTATACTAAATGTAAACATGAGCGACAATGAATAAAAGTACTGGTGAGGGAGTTGTCTTTAGTATGTTAAATGTAGTCATGAGTGACAATGAACTAAAGTTCTGGTGAGGGTGTTTTCTTCTGTAGTATACTAAATGTAAACGTAAGTGACAATGAGCTAGAGTACTGGTGAGAGAGTTGTCTTCAGTATGTTAAATGTAGTCATTAGTGACAATGAACTAAAGAACTGGAGAGAGTTGTCATCTTTAGTATACTAAATGCAAGCATGAGTGACAATGAACTAAAGTACTAGTGAGGGAGTTGTTGTCTGTAGTATACTAAATGTAAACATAAGTGACAATGGACTAAAGTCCTTGTGAGAGAGTTGTTGTCTTTAGTATACTATATGTAAACATGAGTGACAATAAAATAAAGTACTTGTGAAAGAGTTGTTGTCTTTAGTATGCTGAACGTAGTCATGAGTGACAATGAACTATAGTACTAGTTAGGGAGTTGTCTCTAGTATACTAAATGTAAATGTAAGGGACAATGAACTAAAGTACTGGTGAGAGAGTTGTAATTTTTAGTATACTAAATGTAAACATAAGTGACAATGAAATGAAGTACTGGTGAGAGAGTTGTCTTTAGTATGTTAAATGTAGTCATGAGTGACAGTGAACTAAAGTATTGGTAAGAGAGTTGCCATCTGTATTATACTAAATGTAAATGTGAGTGACAATGAACTAAAGTACTGGAGAGGGAGTTGTCATGTGCAGTATACTAAATGTAAACATGAGTGACAATCAACTAAAGTACTGGTGAGAGATTTGTTGTTTGTTTTATACTAAATGTAACCATGAGTGACATTGAGGTAAAGTACTGGTGAGGGAGTTGTCTGTAGTATATTAAATGTAAACATGAGTGACAATGAACTAAAGAACTGCTGAGAGAGTTGTCTTTAGTATGTTAAATGTAGTTGTGAGTGACAATGAGCTAAAGAACTGGAGAGAGTTGTCATCTTTAGTATACTAAATGCAAACATGAGTGACAGCGAACTAAAGTGCTGGTGAGGGAGTTGTCATCTTTAGTATACTAAATGTAAACATGAGCAACAATGAACTAATGTACTGGTGAGAGAGTTGTCATCTGTAGTATACTAAATGTAAATGTGAATGACAATGAAGTAAAGTACTGGTGAGAGTGTTGTTGTCTGTAGTATATTAAATGTAAACATCACTGACAATGAAGTAAAGTACTGGTGAGAGTGTTGTCATATGTAGTATACTAAATGTAAACATGAGTGACAATGAACTAAAGTACTGGTCAGAGAGTTGTCTTTAGTATGTTAAATGTAGTTGTGAGTGACGATGAGCTAAAGATCTGGAGAGAGTTGTCATCTTTTGTATACTAAATGCAAACATGAGTGACAGCGAACTAAAGTACTGGTGAGAGAGTTGTCGTCTTTCGTATGTTAAATGTAGTAATGAGTGACAATGAACAAAGGCACTGGTGTTGGAGTTGTCATTTGTAGTATACTAAATTTAAACAAGAGTGACAATGAACTAAAGTACTGGTGAGTGAGTTGTCATCTGTAGTATACTAAATGTAAATGTGAGTGACAAGGAACTAAAGTACTGGTGAGAGAGTTGTCGTCTGTAGTGTACTAGATGTAAATATGAGTGACAATGAACTAAAGTACTGGTGAGGGAGTTGTCGTCTGTAGTGTACTAAATGTAAATCTGAGTGACTATGAACTAAAGTACTGGTGAGGGAGTTGTCTTTAGTATACTAAATGTAAACATGAGCGACAATGAACTACTGTACTGGTGAGAGAGTTGTCATCTGTAGTATACTACATGTAAATGTGAATGACAATGAAGTAAAGTACTGGTGAGATAGTTGTCTGTAGTATATTAAATGTAAACATGAGTGACAATGAACTAAAGTACTGGTGAGGGAGTTGTCTGTAGTGCACTAAATATAAATATGAGTGACTATGAACTAAAGTACTGGTGAGGGAGTTGTCATCTTTGTTATACTAAATGTAAACATGAGCGACAATAAACTACTGTACTGGTGAGAGAGTTGTCATCTGTAGTATACTAACTGTAAATGTGAATGACAATGAAGTAAAGTATTGGTGAGAGAGTTGTCTGTAGTATATTAAATGTAAACATGAGTGACAATGAACTAAAGTACTGGTGAGAGAGTTGTCATCTTTAGTATACTAAATGCAAACATGAGTGACAGGGAACTAAAGTACTGGTGAGAGAGTTGTAGTCTTTAGTATGTTAAATGTAGTAATGAGTGACAATGAACAAAGGCACTGGTGTGGGAGTTGTTATTTGTAGTATATTATATTTAAACAAGATTGACAATGAACTAAAGTACTGGTGAGTGAGTTGTCATCTGTAGTATACTAAATGTAAATGTGAGTGACAATGAACTAAAGTACTGCTGAGAGAGTTGTCATCTTTAGAGAAGCAAAAATGAACCACAAACCAGTAAATAACAAAATGGAAGCCCTCCGAACAGCAAAAGCAGAGGCAGAGGAAATAAGCTGGGGTAACAGCAAATGTCCAAAGACGAAGTCGAACTTAAGAAACAGTCCAACACAGCACCAAAGATTCAAAAGGCTGAACGCTAATTTATTTTATACAAAAGAGCGTTGCTATAGACACTGCTATAGCTTCCTCGGAGACAAGTTTAAAATTGGCGCCAAAAGGCAGTTTTAAACAAGTACATGAATGACATCAGTTCATATAAACTAAGAATTAAAAAGACACACTCTAAATTCACTATGTCATGTCATGCAGTTGATTTTTACATATTAAATGTAAAATGTAACTAATTCAATGCCATCTACTACAAATAAATAATACTAGTAAAAATTAGTAAAAATTAATAATAAAAATATATACTAAAATGAAGCAGTAAATCAAGCAAATTACTATACAATACTAATTACAAGAATATGTTAAACTAAATATAATGAATTATATACAGTCTATGAAATAATATAATAAATAACAATAATATTGTCAAGTCTTTATTAAAACTGTAATTTTATCTGTTGTAACTTCTCATTTTAAATATGCATGAAATGTTAATATATATATAATGTAATAATATAATAAATAACAATAATATTGTCAAGTCTTTATTAAAACTGTAATTTTATCTGTTGTAACTTCTCATTTTAAGTATGCATGAAATGTTACAGTGTTCATTTAAACCAGGGTAGGTAAATGAATTTAATAAAAGCTGCCAT
Organism: Protopterus annectens; assembly: GCF_019279795.1. Classification (NCBI taxonomy): domain Eukaryota; kingdom Metazoa; phylum Chordata; order Ceratodontiformes; family Protopteridae; genus Protopterus; species Protopterus annectens. The sequence goes on along the minus strand of NC_056743.1, from coordinate 519,183,742 downwards.
TCAAGTTCTCTAACTTCTAAAAGTAATTGGACTGGACCACCTCTCAGTGGGCATAAAACTTGATCGATGGCCAAAAATTGAAAACTATGGCCTGAGTTTCTAATAACATGTTTTGCCAGTGCATTCTCCTTCTTTTCATTCCTAATAGCATAAGAATGTTCGTAAACTCTATCCCTCAACCTACGATCAGATTTACCCACATAAAAAGCATCACAGCAATTACACAAGGCCAAATAAAGAATAGATCTAGATTCGCAATTAAGTTTGCGAGAAATGTTAAATTTCCTTCCCCTAATTAAAAACGAATTCGATTCTTTAATTAAGTGGCAATATTTACAAGTGCCACATCGGAAAGACCCTTTTTGTCTAATAGTCATGACAGATTCCTTATTCCTTTCTAACAAACATTTTAAATTGTTGCCACGTCTATAAATAATTTTAGGACGCTCTCCTAGTTTTTCCTGTAAAATTACATTATTTGAAATAAAATGCCAGTTTTTGAATAATATGTTTTGAATTTCCTTTGAGTGTATGTTGAACGTGGTAATGAAACTAGTTGTGAAGTTTCTTTTTAAGTCATTACCTTCAACTTTCAAGTCAGCTTCATAGGTCAAACTAGTATCTCTAATTAGAGTTTTTTGTTCGGAAGGCTGTAATAAAATAGTCCTATAAGTCAATAAAGCTGGATAATAACCAACTAATCATTTAGCCAAAATTTCATCAAGTAATTCATTAAATAAATTCAAGGGATAGTCCCTATTAATAAACATATCCTTCAAGAATGCACATTCTTCTATAAAGGCTGGTTCTCTACTGCACATCCTAGATGCACGAATCAGTTGACCCTTAATAATTGCCCTCTTTTGTTTAAAAGGATGAGAGCTATTGAAGTGCAGTAGGGAATTGCAGTACGTTGGTTTTCTATGTATACTAGAAAAGTATTCAGGCCTTGTTTTATCTTTGCTTAGTTTTACGTCCAGGTAGTCAATATCACTTTCTGAAAATTTGTACGTAAATTTTTAAATATTGGTACTTTCATTAAGTGAATCAACCAGTGATGATGCTGCTAAGCTATCACCTCTAAAAATAATGAAAATATCATCAAGATAATGAGTGTAGTACTTAACTTTTTGCATTCTATCCGTCTTATCAAAGATGTGGGTCTTCTCCCAAGAGTTGTCATTTTTAGTATACTACTTGTTGTCATGAGTGACAATGAGCTAAAGTACTGGTGATGGAGTTGTCATCTGTAGTATAGCAAATGTAAATGTGAGTGACAATGAACTAAAGTACTGATGAGAGAGTTGTTGTCTTTAGTATGTTAAATGTAGCCACGAGTGACAATGAACTAAAGTACTGCTGAGGGAGTTATCGCCTGTAGTATACTAAATGTAAACATGAGTAAAAATGAACTAAAGTGCAGGTGAGAGAGTTGTAGTTTTTAGTATACTAAATGTAAACATTAGTGACAATGAAATAAAGTATTGGTGAGAGACTTGTCTTTTGGTTGTTAAATGTAGTCATGCGTCACAGCGAACTAAAGCACTGGTGAGGGAGTTGCCATCTGTAGTATACTAAATGTAAACGTGAGTGACAATAAACTAAATTACTGGTGAGGGAGTTGTCATCTGCACTATACTAAATGTAAACATGAGTGACAATGAACTAAAGTAATGGTGAGAGAATTGTCATCTGTACTATACTAAATGTAAATGCGAGTGGCAATGAACTAAAGTACTGGTGAGAGTTGCTGTCTATAGTATACTAACTGTAGCCATGATTGACAATGAATTAAAGTACTGGTGAGATAGTTGTTATCTTTAGTATGTTTAACGTAGTCATGAGTAACAATGAACTAAAGAACTGGTGAGGGAGTTGTCGTCTTTAGTATGCTAAATGTAAACATTAGCGAAAATGAATTAAAGCACTGTGAGAGAGTTGTCTGTAGTATACTAAATGTAGTCATGAGTGACAATGAACTAAAGTACTGGTGAGAGAGGTTTTGTCTTTAGTATGTTAAATGTAGTCATGAGTGACAATGCACTAAAGTTCTGGTGAGGGAGTTGTCGTCTGTAGTATACTAAATCTAAACATGACAATGAACTAAAGTACTGGTGAGATATCTGTCTTTTTTAATATACTAAAGAGTTGTTATCTGCAGTATACTAAATGAAAATATGATTGACAATGAATTAAAGTAGAAGTGAAACAGTTTTCTTTTGTATGTTAAATGTCGTCATGAGTGACAATGAACTAAAGTACTGGTGAGAGAGTTGTCATCTTTCTATACCAAATGTAAATGTTAGCGACAATGAACTAAAGTACTGGTGAGGGAGTTGTCTTTTGTATACTATATGTAATCATGAGAAACAATGAACAAAAGTACTAATGAGTGAGTTGTCATCTTTAGTGTACTAAATGTAAACATGAGTGACAATGAACTAAAGTACTGGTGAGTGAGATGTCATCTGTAGTATACCAAATGTAGTCATGAGTGAGAATGAACAAAAGTACTGGTGAGAGAGGTTTTGTCTTTAGTATGTTAAATGTAGTCATGAGTGACAATGCACTAAAGTACTGTTGAGGGAGTTGTCGTCTGTAGTATACTAAATCTAAACATGACAATGAACTAAAGTACTGGTGAGAGAGTTGTTGTCTTTAGTATGTTAAACATAGTCATCAGTGACAATGAAATAAAGTACTGGTGAGAGAGTTGTCACCTTTAGTATACTAATTGTAAACATGAGTGACAATGAACTAAAGTACTGGTGAGGGAGTTGTCGTGTGCAGTATTCTAAATGTAAATGTGAGTGACAATGAAGTAAAGTACTGGTGAGAGAGTTGTCATCTGCAGTATACTACATGTAAACGTGAGTGACAATGAATTAAAGTACTGGTGAGAGAGTTGTTATCTTTAGTATGTTAAACATAGTCATGAGTAACAATGAACTAAAGTACTGGTGAGGGAGTTGTCGTCTTTAGTATGCTAAATGTAAACATGAGCGAAAATGAATTAAAGCACTGTGAGAGAGTTGTCTGTAGTATACTAAATGTAGTCTTGAGTGACAATGAACTAAAGTACTGGTGAAAGAGTTGTTATCTGCAGTATACTAAATGAAAATGTGATTGACAATGAATTAAAGTAGAAGTGAGACAGTTTTCTTTTGTATGTTAAATGTCATCATGAGTGACAATGAACTAAAGTACTGGTGAGAGAGTTGTCATCTTTAGTATACTAAATGTAAATGTTAGCGACAATGAACTAAAGAACTGGTGAGGGAGTTGTCTTTAGTATACTAAATGTAATCATGAGAAACAATGAACAAAAGTACTAATGAGTGAGTTGTCATCTGTAGTAAAGCAAATGTTAACATAAGTGACAATGAATTAAAGTACTGATGAGAGAGTTGTCATCTTTAGTGTACTAAATGTAAACATGAGTGACAATGAACTAAAGTACTGGTGAGTGAAATGTCATCTGCATTATACTAAATGTAGTCATGAGTGAGAATGAACAAAAGTACTGGTGAGAGAGGTTTTGTCTTTAGTATGTTAAATGTAGTCATGAGTGACGATGCACTAAAGTACTGGTGAGGGGGTTGTCGTCTGTAGTATACTAAATCTAAACGTGACAATGAACTAAAGTACTGGTGAGATATCTGTCTTTTTTAATATACTAAACATAAACATGAGTGACAATGAAATAAAGTACTGATGAGAGAGTTGTTGTCTTTAGTATGTTAAACATAGTCATGAGTGACAATGAACTAAAGTACTGGTGACAGAGTTTTCATTTTTAGTATACTAAATGTAAACATAAGTGACAATGAAATGAAGTACTGGTGAGAGAGTTGTCTTTAGTATGTTAAATGTAGTCATGAGTGACAATGAACTAAAGTACTGGTAAGAGAGTTGCCATCTGTATTATACTAAATGTAAATGTGAGTGACAATGAACTAAAGTATTGGAGAGGGAGTTGTCATGTGCAGTATACTAAATGTAAACACGAGTGACAATCAACTAAAGTACTGGTGAGAGAGTTGTTGTTTGTTTTATACTAAATGTAACCATGAGTGACAATGAGGTAAAGTACTGGTGAGGGAGTTGTCTGTAGTATATTAAACGTAAACATGAGTGACAATGAACTAAAGAACTTGTGAGAGAGTTGTCTTTAGTATGTTAAATGTAGTTGTGAGTGACAATGAGCTAAAGAACTGGAGAGAGTTGTCATCTTTAGTATACTAAATGCAAACATGAGTGAGTGCTGGTGAGGGAGATGTCGTCTTTAGTATACTAAATGTAAACATGAGCAACAATGAACTAATGTACTGGTGAGAGAGTTGTCATCTGTAGTATACTAAATGTGAAGTAAAGTACTGGTGAGAGTGTTGTTGTCTGTAGTATATTAAATGTAAACATCACTGACAATGAACTAAAGTACTGGTGAGATTGTTGTCATTTGTAGTATACTAAATGTAAACATGAGTGACATTGAACTAAAGTACTGGTCAGAGAGTTGCCTTTAGTATGTTAAATGTAGTTGTGAGTGACAATGAGCTAAAGAACTGGAGAGAGTTGTCATCTTTAGTATACTAAATGCAAACATGAGTGACAGTGAACTAAAGTGCTGGTGAGGGAGTTGTCGTCTTTAGTATACTAAATGTAAACATGAGCAACAATAAACTAATGTACTGGTGAGAGAGTTGTCATCTGTAGTATACTAAATGTAAATGTGAATGATAATGAAGTAAAGTACTGGTGAGAGTGTTGTCTGTAGTATATTAAATGTAAACATCACTGACAATGAACTAAAGTACTGGTGAGAGTGTTGTCATCTGTAGCATACTAAATGTAAACATGAGTGACAATGAACTAAAGTACTGGTCAGAGAGTTGTCTTTAATATGTTAAATGTAGTTGTGAGTGACAATGAGCTAAAGAACTGGAAAGAGTTGTCATCTTTAGTATACTAAATGCAAACATGAGTGACAGCGAACTAAAGTACTGGTGAGAGAGTTGTAGTCTTTAGTATGTTAAATGTAGTAATGAGTGACAATGAACAAAGGCACTGGTGTTGGATTTGTCATTTGTAGTATACTAAATTTAAACAAGAGTGACAATGAACTAAAGTACTGGTGAGTGAGTTGTCATCTGTAGTATACTAAATTTAAATGTGAGTGACAAGGAACTAAAGTACTAGTGAGAGAGTTGTCATCTGAAGTGTACTAAATTATATAAAAAGGGAGTGGTTTTTCTCATTTGTATTCTGAAGAAGTCTGATTAAAGACTAAACGTAGGTAAATTCATGGTGTGATTTGTTCCAAGTTGGTTTGCTTCCTTGAAGTCTATTTGCTGGTCTGTGTTTGTTCTGTGTACTAAATGTAAACACGAGTGACAATGAACTAAAGTACTGGTGAGGGAGTTGTCATCTGTAGTGTACTAAATGTAAATATGAGTGACTATGAGCTAAAGTACCGGTGAGGGAGTTGTCTTTAGTACACTAAATGTAAACATGAGCGACAATGAACTACTGTACTGGTGAGAAAGTTGTCATTTGTAGTATACTAAATGTAAATGTGAATGACAATGAAGTAAAGTACTGGTGAGAGAGTTTCTGTAGTATATTAAATGTAAACATGAGTGACAATGAACTAAAGTACTGGTGAGGGAGTTGTCGTCTGTAGTGTACTAAATGTAAATATGAGTGACTATGAACTAAAGTACTGGTGAAGGAGTTGCCATCTTTACTATACTAAATGTAAACATGAGCGACAATAAACTACTGTACTGGTGAGAGAGTTGTCATCTGTAGTATACTAAATGTAAATGTGAATGACAATGAAGTAAAGTACTGGTGAGAGAGTTGTCTATAGTATATTAAATGTAAACATGAGTGACAATGAACTAAAGTGCTGGTGAGAGAGTTGTCATCTTTAGTATACTAAATGCAAACATGAGTGACAGTGAACTAAAGTACTGGTGAGAGAGGTGTAGTCTTTAGTATGTTAAATGTAGTAATGAGTGACAATGAACAAAGGCACTGGTGAGTGAGTTGTCATCTGTATTATAGTAAATGTAAATGTGAGTGACAATGAACTAAAGTACTGCTGAGAGAGTTGTCATCTTTAGTATACTACTTGTAGTCATGAGTGACAATGAGCTAAAGTACTGGTGATGGAGTTGTCATCTGTAGTATAGCAAATGAGCGACAATGGTCTAAAGTACTGCTGAGAGAGTTGTCATCTGTAGCATACTAAATGTAGTCATGAGTGACAATGAACTAAAGTACTGGTGAGAGAGTTGTCTTTAGTATGTTAAATGTAGTCATGAGTGACATGGAACTAAAGTACTGGTGAGGGAGTTGTCGTCTGTAGTATACTAAATCTAAACATGACAATAAACTAAAGTACTGGTGAGATATCTGTCTTTTTTAGTATACTAAACATAAACATGAGTGACAATGAAATAAAGTACTGGTGAGAGAGTTGTTGTCTTTAGTATGTTAAACATAGTCATGAGTGACAATGAACTGGTGAGAGAGTTGTCATTTTTAGTATACTAAATGTAAACATAAGTGACAATGAAATGAAGTACTGGTAAGAGAGTTGTCTTTACTATGTTAAATGTAGTCATGAGTGACAATGAACTAAAGTACTGGTAAGAGAGTTGCCATCTGTATTATACTAAATGTAAATGTGAGTGACAATGAACTAAAGTACTGGAGAGGGAGTTGTCATGTGCAGTATACTAAATGTAAACACGAGTGACAATCAACTAAAGTACTGGTGAGAGAGTTGTTGTTTGTTTTATACTAAATGTAACCATGAGTGACAATGAGGTAAAGTACTGGTGAGGGAGTTGTCTGTAGTATATTAAATGTAAACATGAGTGATAATGAACTAAAGAACTGGTGAGAGAGTTGTCTTTAGTATGTTAAATGTAGTTGTGAGTGACAATGAGCTTAAGAACTGGAGAGAGTTGTCATCTTTAGTATACTAAATGCAAACATGAGTGACAGTGAACTAAAGTGCTGGTGAGGGTGTTGTCATCTTTTTTATACTAAATGCAAACATGAGCAACAATGAACTAATGTACTGGTGAGAGAGTTGCCATCTGTAGTATACTAAATGTAAATGTGAATGACAATGAAGTAAAGTACTGGTGAGAGTGTTGTCTGTAGTATATTAAATGTAAACATCACTGACAATGAACTAAAGTACTGGTGAGAGTGTTGTCATCTGTAGTATACTAAATGTAAACATGAGTGACAATGAACTAAAGCACTGGTCAGAGAGTTGTCTTTAGTATGTTAAATGTAGTTTTGAGTGACAATGAGCTAAAGAACTGGAGAGAGTTGTCATCTTTAGTATACTAAATGCAAACATGAGTGACAGCGAACTAAAGTACTGGTGAGAGAGTTGTAGTCTTTAGTATGTTAAATGTAGTAATGAGTGACAATGAACAAAGGCACTGGTGTTGGAGTTGTCATTTGTAGTATACTAAATTTAAACAAGAGTGACAATGAACTAAAGTACTGGTGAGTGAGTTGTCATCTGTAGTATACTAAATGTAAATGTGGCAATGAACTAAAGTACTGGTGAGAGATGTGTCATTTTTAGTATAGAAAATGTAAACATGAGTGACAATGAAATAAAGTACTGGTGAGAAAGTTGTTGTCTTTAGTATGTTAAACATAGTCATGAGTGGCAATGAACTAAAGTACTGGTGAGTGAGTTGTCGTCTGTTGTATACTAAATGTAAATGTGAGTGACAAGGAACTAAAGTACTGGTGAGAGAGTTGTTGTCTGTAGTGTACTAAATGTAACCATGAGTGACAATGAACTAAAGTAATGGTGAAGGAGTTGTCATCTGTAGTGTACCAAATGTAGACATGAGTGACAATGAACTAAAGTACAGGTGAGAGAGTTGTCATCTTTAGTATACTAAATGCAAACATGAGTGACAGCGAACTAAAGTACTGGTGAGAGAGTTGTAGTCTTTAGTATGTTAAATGTAGTAATGAGTGACAATGAACAAAGGCACTGGTGTGGGAGTTGTCATTTGTAGTATACTAAATTTAAACAAGATTGACAATGAACTATAGTACTGGTGAGTGAGTTGTCATCTGTAGTATACTAAATGTAAATGTGAGTGACAATGAACTAAAGTACTGCTGAGAGAGTTGTCATCTTTAGTATACTACTTGTAGTCATGAGTGACAATGAGCTAAAGTACTGGTGATGGAGTTGTCATCTGTAGTATAGCAAATGTAAATGTGAGTGACAATGAACTAAAGTACTGACAAGAGAGTTGTTGTCTTTAGTATGTTAAATGTAGCCACGTGTGACAATGAACTAAAGTACTGCTGAGGAAGTTATCGCCTGTAGTATACTAAATGTAAACATGAGTAAAAATGAACTAAAGTGCAGGTGAGAGAGTTGTAGTTTTTAGTATACTAAATGTAAACATTAGTGACAATGAAATAAAGTATTGGTGAGAGACTTGTCTTTTGGTTGTTAAATGTAGTCATGCGTGACAGCGAACTAAAGCACTGGTGAGGGAGTTGCCATCTGTAGTATACTAAATGTAAATGTGAGTGGCAATAAACTAAATTACTGATGAGGAAGTTGTCGTCTGCACTATACTAAATGTAAACATGAGTGACAATGAACTAGAGTAATGGTGAGGGAGTTGTCGTCTTTAGTATACTAAATGTAAACATGAGCGACAATGGTCTAAAGTACTGGTGAGAGAGTTGTCATCTGTAGCATACTAAATGTAGTCATGAGTGACAATGAACTAAAGTACTGGTGAAAGAGTTGTCATCTGCAGTATACTAAATGTAAATGTGGTGGAAAATGAATTAAAGTACCGGTGAGACAGTTTTCTTTAGTATGTTAAATGTCGTCATGAGTGACAATGAACTAAAGTACTGGTGAGAGAGTTGTCATCTTTAGTATACTAATGTAAACGTAAGTGACAATGAACTAAAGTATTGGTGAGGGAGTTGTCGTCTGTAGTATACTAAATGTAAATGTGAGTGACAATGAACTAAAGTACTGGTGAGTGAGTTGTCATCTGTAGTATACTAAATGTAAATATAAGTGACAATGAAAAAAGTACTGGTGAGAAAGTTATCGTCTTTAGTATACTAAAAGTAAATATGAGTGACAATGAAATGAAGAGCTGGTGAGAGAGTTGTTGTCTTTGGTATGTTAAATGTAGTCCTGAGTGACAATGAACTAAATTACTGGTGAGAGAGTTGTCTTTGGTATACTAAATGTAAACATGAGTGACAATGAATAAAAGTACTGGTGAGAGAGTTATTGTCTTTAGTATGTTAAATGTAGTCATGAGTGACAATGAACTAAAGTTCTGATGAGGGAGTTTTCTTCTGTAGTAAGCTAAATGTAAATGTAAGTGGCAATGAGCTAAAGTACTGGTGAGAGAGTTGTCTTCAGTATGTTAAATGTATTCATTAGTGACAATGAACTAAAGAACTGGAGAGAGTTGTCATCTTTAGTATACTAAATGCAAACATGAGTGGCAATGAACTAAAGTACTGGTGAGAAGTCGTCGTCTGTAGTATACTAAATGTAAACATAAGTGACAATGGACTAAAGTCCTTGTGAGAGAGTTGTCGTCTTTAGTATACTATATGTAAACATGAGTGACAATAAAATAAAGTACTTGTGAAAGAGTTGTTGTCTTTAGTATGCTGAACGTAGTCATGAGTGACAATGAACTATAGTACTAGTTAGGGAGTTGTCTCTAGTATACTAAATGTAAATGTAAGGGACAATGAACTAAAGTACTGGTGAGAGAGTTGTAATTTTAGTATACTAAATGTAAACATAAGTGACAATGAAATGAAGTACTGGTGAGAGAGTTGTCTTTAGTATGTTAAATGTAGTCATGAGTGACAGTGAACTAAAGTATTGGTAAGAGAGTTGCCATCTGTATTATACTAAATGTAAATGTGAGTGACAATGAACTAAAGTACTGGAGAGGGAGTTGTCATGTGCAGTATACTAAATGTAAACATGAGTGACAATCAACTAAAGTACTGGTGAGAGATTTGTTGTTTGTTTTATACTAAATGTAACCATGAGTGACATTGAGGTAAAGTACTGGTGAGGGAGTTGTCTGTAGTATATTAAATGTAAACATGAGTGACAATGAACTAAAGAACTGGTGAGAGAGTTGTCTTTAGTATGTTAAATGTAGTTGTGAGTGACAATGAGCTAAAGAACTGGAGAGAGTTGTCCTCTTTAGTATACTAAATGCAAACATGAGTGACAGTGAACTAAAGTGCTGGTGAGGGAGTTGTCGTCTTTAGTATACTAAATGTAAACATGAGCAACAATGAACTAATGTACTGGTGAGAGAGTTGTCATCTGTAGTATACTAAATGTAAATGTGAATGACAATGAAGTAAAGTACTGGTGAGAGTGTTGTCTGTAGTATATTAAATGTAAACATCACTGACAATGAACTAAAGTACTGGTGAGAGTGTTGTCATCTGTAGTATACTAAATGTAAACATGAGTGACAATGAACTAAAGTACTGGTCAGAGAGTTGTCTTTAGTATGTTAAATGTAGTTGTGATTGACAATGAGCTAAAGAACTGGAGAGAGTTGTCATCTTTAGTATACTAAATGCAAACATGAGTGACAGCGAACTAAAGTACTGGTGAGAGAGTTGTAGTCTTTAGTATGTTAAATGTAAATGTGAGTGACAAGGAACTAAAGTACTGGTGAGAGAGTTGTAGTCTGTAGTGTACTAAATGTAACCATGAGTGACAATGAACTAAAGTAATGGTGAAGGAGTTGTCATCTGTAGTGTACTAAATGTAGACATGAGTGACAATGAACTAAAGTACAGGTGCGAGAGTTGTCATCTTTAGTATACTAAATGCAAACATGAGTGACAGCGAACTAATGTACTGGTGAGAGAGTTATAGTCTTTAGTATGTTAAATGTAGTAATGAGTGACAATGAACAAAGGCACTGGTGTGGGAGTTGTCATTTGTAGTATACTAAATTTAAACAAGATTGACAATGAACTATAGTACTGGTGAGTGAGTTGTCATCTGTAGTATACTAAATGTAAATGTGAGTGACAATGAACTAAAGTACTGCTGAGAGAGTTGTCATCTTCAGTATACTACTTGTAGTCATGAGTGACAATGAGCTAAAGTACTGGTGATGGAGTTGTCATCTGTAGTATAGCAAATGTAAATGTGAGTGACAATGAACTAAAGTACTGATGAGAGAGTTGTTGTCTTTAGTATGTTAAATGTAGCCACGTGTGACAATGAACTAAAGTACTGCTGAGGGAGTTATCACCTGTAGTATACTAAATGTAAATATGAGTAAAAATGAACTAAAGTGCAGGTGAGAGAGTTGTAGTTTTTAGCATACTAAATGTAAACATTAGTGACAATGAAATAAAGTATTGGTGAGAGACTTGCCTTTTGGTTGTTAAATGTAGTCATGCGTGACAGCGAACTAAAGCACTGGTGAGGGAGTTGCCATCTGTAGTACACTAAATGTAAACGTGAGTGGTAATAAACTAAATTACTGATGAGGAAGTTGTCGTCTGCACTATACTAAATGTAAACATGAGTGACAATGAACTAAAGTAATGGTGAGGGAGTTGTCGTCTTTAGTATACTAAATGTAAACATGAGCGACAATGGTTTAAAGTACTGGTGAGAGAGTTGTCATCTGTAGCATACTAAATGTAGTCATGAGTGACAATGAACTAAAGTACTGGTGAGAGAGTTGTCTTTAGTATGTTAAATGTAGTCATGAGTGACAATGAACTAAAGTATTGGTGAGGGAGTTGTCTGTAGCATACTAATTGTAAACATGAGTGACAATGAACTAAAGTACTGGTTAGAGAGTTGTTATATTTAGTATGTTAAATGTAGTATTGAGTGACAATGAACAAAGCTACTGGTGTGGGAGTTGTCATCTGTAGTATACTAAATGTAGTCATAAGTGATAATGAACTAAAGTACTGGTGAGGGAGTTCTCATCTGTAGTATACTGAGAGTTGTCATCTTTAGTATACTAATTGTAGTCATGACTGACAATGAGCTAAAGTACTGGTGATGGAGTTGTCATCTGTAGTATACCAAATGAGTGACAATGAACTAAAGTACTGGTGAGAGAATTGTCATCTGTACTATACTAAATGTAAACATGAGTGACAATGAACCAAAGTACTATTGAGAGTTGCTGTCTATAGTTTACTAAATGTAGCCATGAGTGACAATAAACTAAAGTACTGGTGAGAGAGATGTCATCTGCAGTATACTACGCATAAACGTGAGTGACAATGAATTAAAGTACTGGTGAGAGAGTTGTTATCTTTCGTATGTTAAACGTAGTCATGAGTAATGAACTAAAGTACTGGTGAGGGAGTTGTCGTCTTTAGTATACTAAATGTAAACATGAGTGACAATGAACTAAAGTACTGTTAGAGAGTTGTCATCTGTAGTATACTAAATGTAGTCATGAGTGACAATGAACTAAAGTACTGGTGAAAGAGTTGTCATCTGCAGTATACTAAATGTAAATGTGGTGGAAAATGAATTAAAGTACCGGTGAGACAGTTTTCTTTAGTATGTTAAATGTCGTCATGAGTGACAATGAACTAAAGTACTGGTGAGAGAGTTGTCATCTTTAGTATACTAATGTAAACGTAAGTGACAATGAACTAAAATATTGGTGAGGGAGTTGTCGTCTGTAGTATACTAAATGTAAATGTGAGTGACAATGAACTAAAGTACTGGTGAGTGAGTTGTCATCTGTAGTATACTAAATGTAAATATAAGTGACAATGAAAAAAGTACTGGTGAGAAAGTTATCGTCTTTAGTATACTAAAAGTAAATATGAGTGACAATGAAATGAAGAGCTGGTGAGAGAGTTGTTGTCTTTGGTATGTTAAATGTAGTCCTGAGTGACAATGAACTAAATTACTGGTGAGAGAGTTGTCTTTGGTATACTAAATGTAAACATGAGCGACAATGAATAAAAGTACTGGTGAGGGAGTTGTCTTTAGTATGTTAAATGTAGTCATGAGTGACAATGAACTAAAGTTCTGGTGAGGGTGTTTTCTTCTGTAGTATACTAAATGTAAATGTAAGTGACAATGAGCTAAAGTACTGGTGAGAGAGTTGTCTTCAGTATGTTAAATGTAGTCATTAGTGACAATGAACTAAAGAACTGGAGAGAGTTGTCATCTTTAGTATACTAAATGCAAACATGAGTGACAATGAACTAAAGTACTAGTGAGGGAGTTGTTGTCTGTAGTATACTAAATGTAAACATAAGTGACAATGGACTAAAGTCCTTGTGAGAGAGTTGTCGTCTTTAGTATACTATATGTAAACATGAGTGACAATAAAATAAAGTACTTGTGAAAGAGTTGTTGTCTTTAGTATGCTGAACGTAGTCATGAGTGACAATGAACTATAGTACTAGTTAGGGAGTTGTCTCTAGTATACTAAATGTAAATGTAAGGGACAATGAACTAAAGTACTGGTGAGAGAGTTGTAATTTTTAATATACTAAATGTAAACATAAGTGACAATGAAATGAAGTACTGGTGAGAGAGTTGTCTTTAGTATGTTAAATGTAGTCATGAGTGACAGTGAACTAAAGTATTGGTAAGAGAGTTGCCATCTGTATTATACTAAATGTAAATGTGAGTGACAATGAACTAAAGTACTGGAGAGGGAGTTGTCATGTGCAGTATACTAAATGTAAACATGAGTGACAATCAACTAAAGTACTGGTGAGAGATTTGTTGTTTGTTTTATACTAAATGTAACCATGAGTGACATTGAGGTAAAGTACTGGTGAGGGAGTTGTCTGTAGTATATTAAATGTAAACATGAGTGACAATGAACTAAAGAACTGGTGAGAGAGTTGTCTTTAGTATGTTAAATGTAGTTGTGAGTGACAATGAGCTAAAGAACTGGAGAGAGTTGTCCTCTTTAGTATACTAAATGCAAACATGAGTGACAGCGAACTAAAGTGCTGGTGAGGGAGTTGTCATCTTTAGTATACTAAATGTAAACATGAGCAACAATGAACTAATGTACTGGTGAGAGAGTTGTCATCTGTAGTATACTAAATGTAAATGTGAATGACAATGAAGTAATGTACTGGTGAGAGTGTTGTTGTCTGTAGTATATTAAATGTAAACATCACTGACAATGAATTAAAGTACTGGTGAGAGTGTTGTCATATGTAGTATACTAAATGTAAACATGAGTGACAATGAACTAAAGTACTGGTCAGAGAGTTGTCTTTAGTATGTTAAATGTAGTTGTGAGTGACGATGAGCTAAAGATCTGGAGAGAGTTGTCATCTTTTGTATACTAAATGCAAACATGAGTGACAGCGAACTAAAGTACTGGTGAGAGAGTTGTCGTTTTCGTATGTTAAATGTAGTAATGAGTGACAATGAACAAAGGCACTGGTGTTGGAGTTGTCATTTGTAGTATACTAAATTTAAACAAGAGTGACAATGAACTAAAGTACTGGTGAGTGAGTTGTCATCTGTAGTATACTTAATGTAAATGTGAGTGACAAGGAACTAAAGTACTGGTGAGAGAGTTGTCGTCTGTAGTGTACTAAATGTAAATATGAGTGACAATGAACTAAAGTACTGGTGAGGGAGTTGTCGTCTGTAGTGTACTAAATGTAAATCTGAGTGACTATGAACTAAAGTACTGGTGAGGGAGTTGTCTTTAGTATACTAAATGTAAACATGAGCGACAATGAACTACTGTACTGGTGAGAGAGTTGTCATCTGTAGTATACTAAATGTAAATGTGAATGACAATGAAGTAAAGTACTGGTGAGATAGTTGTCTGTAGTATATTAAATGTAAACATGAGTGACAATGAACTAAAGTACTGGTGAGGGAGTTGTCTGTAGTGCACTAAATATAAATATGAGTGACTATGAACTAAAGTACTGGTGAGGGAGTTGTCATCTTTGTTATACTAAATGTAAACATGAGCGACAATAAACTACTGTACTGGTGAGAGAGTTGTCATCTGTAGTATACTAACTGTAAATGTGAATGACAATGAAGTAAAGTATTGGTGAGAGAGTTGTCTGTAGTATATTAAATGTAAACATGAGTGACAATGAACTAAAGTACTGGTGAGAGAGTTGTCATCTTTAGTATACTAAATGCAAACATGAGTGACAGGGAACTAAAGTACTGGTGAGAGAGTTGTAGTCTTTAGTATGTTAAATGTAGTAATGAGTGACAATGAACAAAGGCACTGGTGTGGGAGTTGTTATTTGTAGTATATTATATTTAAACAAGATTGACAATGAACTAAAGTACTGGTGAGTGAGTTGTCATCTGTAGTATACTAAATGTAAATGTGAGTGACAATGAACTAAAGTACTGCTGAGAGAGTTGTCATCTTTAGAGAAGCAAAAATGAACCACAAACCAGTAAATAACAAAAATGGAAGCCCTCCCGAACAGCAAAAAGCAGAGGCAGAGGAAATAAGCTGGGGTAACAGCAAATGTCCAAAGACGAAGTCCCGAACTTAAGAAACAGTCCAACACAGCACCAAAGATTCAAAAGGCTGAACGCTAATTTATTTTATACAAAAAAGAGCGTTTTCGCTATAGACACTGCTATAGCTTCCTCGGAGACAAGTTTAAAATTGGCGCCAAAAAGGCAGTTTTAAACAAGTACATGAATGACATCAGTTCATATAAACTAAGAATTAAAAAGACACACTCTAAATTCACTATGTCATGTCATGCAGTTGATTTTTACATATTAAATGTAAAATGTAACTAATTCAATGCCATC
This sequence comes from Protopterus annectens, assembly GCF_019279795.1. Lineage (NCBI taxonomy): Eukaryota > Metazoa > Chordata > Ceratodontiformes > Protopteridae > Protopterus > Protopterus annectens. The sequence goes on along the minus strand of NC_056743.1, from coordinate 519,167,880 downwards.
TACTACAAATAAATAATACTAGTAAAAATTAGTAAAAATTAATAATAAAAATATATACTAAAATGAAGCAGTAAATCAAGCAAATTACTATACAATACTAATTACAAGAATATGTTAGACTAAATATAATGAATTATATACAGTCTATGAAATAATATAATAAATAACAATAATATTGTCAAGTCTTTATTAAAACTGTAATTTTATCTGTTGTAACTTCTCATTTTAAATATGCATGAAATGTTAATATATATATAATGTAATAATATAATAAATAACAATAATATTGTCAAGTCTTTATTAAAACTGTAATTTTATCTGTTGTAACTTCTCATTTTAAGTATGCATGAAATGTTACAGTGTTCATTTAAACCAGGGTAGGTAAATGAATTTCATAAAAGCTGCCATTCAAGTTCTCTAACTTCTAAAAGTAATTGGACTGGACCACCTCTCAGTGGGCATAAAACTTGATCGATGGCCAAAAATTGAAAACTATGGCCTGAGTTTCTAATAACATGTTTTGCCAGTGCATTCTCCTTCTTTTCATTCCTAATAGCATAAGAATGTTCGTAAACTCTATCCCTCAACCTACAATCAGATTTACCCACATAAAAAGCATCACAGCAATTACACAAGGCCAAATAAAGAATAGATCTAGATTCTCAATTAAATTTGCAAGAAATGTTAAATTTCCTTCCCCTAATTAAAAACGAATTCAATTCTTTAATTAAGTGGCAATATTTACAAGTGCCACATTGGAAAGACCCTTTTTGTCTAATAGTCGTGACAGATTCCTTATTCCTTTCTAACAAACATTTTAAATTGTTGCCACGTCTATAAATAATTTTAGGACGCTCTCCTAGTTTTTCCTGTAAAATTACATTATTTGAAATAAAATGCCAGTTTTTGAATAATATGTTTTGAATTTCCTTTGAGTGTATGTTGAACGTGGTAATGAAACTAGTTGTGAAGTTTCTTTTTAAGTCATTACCTTCAACTTTCAAGTCAGCTTCATAGGTCGAACTAGTATCTCTAATTAGAGTTTTTTGTTTGGAAGGCTGTAATAAAATAGTCCTATAAGTCAATAAAGCTGGATAATAACCAACTAATCATTTAGCCAAAATTTCATCAAGTAATTCATTAAATAAATTCAAGGGATAGTCCCTATTAATAAACATATCCTTCAAGAATGCACATTCTTCTATAAAGGCTGGTTCTCTACTGCACATCCTAGATGCACGAATCAGTTGACCCTTAATAATTGCCCTCTTTTGTTTAAAAGGATGAGAGCTATTGAAGTGCAGTAGGGAATTGCAGTACGTTGGTTTCTATGTATACTAGAAAAGTATTCAGGCCTTGTTTTATCTTTGCTTAGTTTTACGTCCAGGTAGTCAATATCACTTTCTGAAAATTTGTACGTAAATTTTTAAATATTGGTACTTTCATTAAGTGAATCAACCAGTGATGATGCTGCTAAGCTATCACCTCTAAAAATAATGAAAATATCGTCAAGATAATGAGTGTATTACTTAACTTTTTGCATTCTATCCGTCTTATCAAAGATGTGGGTCTTCTCCCAAGAGTTGTCATTTTTAGTATACTACTTGTTGTCATGAGTGACAATGAGCTAAAGTACTGGTGATGGAGTTGTCATCTGTAGTATAGCAAATGTAAATGTGAGTGACAATGAACTAAAGTACTGATGAGAGAGTTGTTGTCTTTAGTATGTTAAATGTAGCCACGAGTGACAATGAACTAAAGTACTGCTGAGGGAGTTATCGCCTGTAGTATACTAAATGTAAACATGAGTAAAAATGAACTAAAGTGCAGGTGAGAGAGTTGTAGTTTTTAGTATACTAAATGTAAACATTAGTGACAATGAAATAAAGTATTGGTGAGAGACTTGTCTTTTGGTTGTTAAATGTAGTCATGCGTCACAGCGAACTAAAGCACTGGTGAGGGAGTTGCCATCTGTAGTATACTAAATGTAAATGTGAGTGACAATAAACTAAATTACTGGTGAGGGAGTTGTCGTCTGCACTATACTAAATGTAAACATGAGTGACAATGAACTAAAGTAATGGTGAGGGAGTAGTCGTCTTTAGTATACTAAATGTAAACATGAGTGACAATGGTTTAAAGTACTGGTGAGAGAGTTGTCATCTGTAGCATACTAAATGTAGTCATGAGTGACAATGAACTAAAGTACTGGTGAGAGAGTTGTCTTTAGTATGTTAAATGTAGTCATGAGTGACAATGAACTAAAGTACTGGTGAGGGAGTTGTCTGTAGTATAGTAATTGTAAACATGAGTGACAATGAACTAAAGTACTGGTTAGAGAGTTGTCATATTTAGTATGTTAAATGTAGTATTGAGTGACAATGAACAAAGCTATTGGTGTGGGAGTTGTCATCTGTAGTATACTAAATGTAGTCATAAGTGACAATGAACTAAAGTACTTAGTGAGGGAGTTCTCATCTGTAGTATACTAAATGTAAATGTGAGTGACAATGAATTAAAGTACTGCTGAGAGAGTTGTCATCTTTAGTATACTAATTGTAGTCATGACTGACAATGAGCTAAAGTACTGGTGATGGAGTTGTCATCTGTAGAATACCAAATGAGTGACAATGAACTAAAGTACTGGTGAAGGAGTTTTTGCCTGTAGTATACTAAATGTAAGCATGAGTAAAAATGAACTAAAGTGCAGGTGAGAGAGTTGTCGTTTTTAGTCTACTAAATGTAAACATTAGTGACAATGAAATAAAGTATTGGTGAGAGAGTTGTCTTTAGTATGTTAAATGGGTTCCCTATCAGAAGCCTGAAACACTATAAGCCTGAAAATCAAAATCCTGAAAACTATAGACTGAAAGTTCAAAATCCTGAAAGACCAAAATCCTGAAACTCAAAATCCTGAAAACACAAATAATGCTAATATGTCACTATAAAGACACTAATATCTACCAACTGACCCTGACCCTAACCCTAACCCTAAGGTCCGTCACTATCGCACACTCACCTGACCCGCGCCCTAACCCTAACTCACTTAAACCACCCCTAACCCCAATATTTGTCACTATTGCATACATGCCTAACCTGCGCCCTAACCCTAACTCACTTAAACTACCCCTAACCCTAACATAAAACCAACCGCACACTTACCTGAACCCAACGCATGACCCAACACCACAGGACTAACAATAGCAAAGTCACAATGACGTCAGTATGTCCAGTTTGTGTTTTCAGGATTTTGAGTTTCAGGATTTTGGTCTTTCAGGATTTTGAACTTTCAGTCTATAGTTTTCAGGATTTTGATTTTCAGGCTTATAGTGTTTCAGGCTTCTGATAGGGAACCGTTAAATGTAGTCATGAGTGACAATGAAGTAAATCAGTGGTGAGGTTGTTGTAATCTGTAGTATACTAAATGTCAACATGAGTGACAATGAACTAAATTACTGGTGTGGGAGTTGTCGTCTGTACTATACTAAATGTAAACATGAGTGGCAATAAACTAATGTACTGGTGAGGAAGTTGTCATCTTTAGTATACTAAATGTAAACATGAGCGACAAGGAACTAAAGTACTGGTGCGAGAGTTGTCATCTGTTGTATACTAAATGTAAATGTGAGTGTGAATGAAGTAAAGTACTGCTGAGAGAGTTGTTGTCTGTAGTATATTAACTGCAAACATGAGTGACAATGAACTAAAGTACTTGTGAGAGAGTTATCATCTCTAGTAAACTAAATGTAAACATGAGTGACAATGAACTAAAGTACTGGTGAGAGAGTTGTCTTCTGTAGCATACTAAATGTAGTCAAGAGTGACAATGAACAAACGTACTGGTGAGAGGGTTGTCTTTAGTATGTTAAATGTAGTCATGAGTGACAATGAATTAAAGTACTGGTGAGGGGGTTGTCATCTGTAGTATACTAAATGCAAACATAAGTGACAATGAACTAAAGTACTGGTGAGATAGTTGTCATCTTTGGAATACTAAATGTAATTGTGAGTGACAATGAACTAAAGTACTGGTGAAAAGTTGTCATCTTTAGTAAACTAAATGTAAACATGAGTGAATATGAACTAAAGTACTGGTGAGAGATTTGTCATCTGCAGTTTAGTAAATGTAGTCATGAATGACAATAAATTAAAGTACTGGTGAGAAAGTTGTTGTCTTTAATATGTTAATTGTAGTTATGAGTGACAATGATCTAAAGTACTGGTGAGAGAGTTGTCATCTTTAGTATACTAAATGTAAATGTGAGTGACAATGAACTAAAGTACTGGTGAGAGAGTTGTCATCTGTAGTAGACTAAATGTAAATATGAGTGCCAATTAACTAAAGTACTGGTGAGAGAGTTGACTGTAGTATACTTAATGTAGTCATGAGTGACAGGGAAGTAAAGTAGTGGTGAGTGAGTTGTCGACTTTAGTATACTAAATGTAAAAGTAAATGACAATGAACTAAAGTACTGGTGAAGGTGTTGCTGTCTGTAGTATACTAAATGTAGTCATGAGTGACAATGAACTAAACTACTGGAGAGAGAGTTGTCATCTGCAGTATACTAAATATAAACGAGAGTGAGAATGAATTAAAGTAGTGGTGAGAGAGTTGTTGTCTTTAGTATGTTAAATGTAGTCATGAATGACAATGAACTAAAGTGCTGGTGGGAGAGTTGTCGTCTTTAGTATACTAAATGTAAACATGAGTGACATTGAACTAAAGTACTTGTGAGGGAGTTGTCATCTGCTGTAGTATACTAAGTGTAAACATGAGTGAAAATGAACTAAAGACTAGTGAGAGAGTTGTTTTCTGCAGTATACTAAATGCAAACATGAGTGATAATGAACTAAAGTACTGGTGAGGGAGTTGTCATCTGTAGTATACTAAATTTAAATGTAAGTGACAATGAACTAAAGTACTTGTGAGGGAATTTTAATTTGTAGTACATTAAATGTAGTCATGAGAGACAATGAACTAAAGTACTGGTGAGAGAATTGTCATCTGTACTATACTAAATGTAAACGTGAGTGACAATGAACTAAAGTACTATTGAGAGTTGCTGTCTATAGTTTATTAAATGTAGCCATGAGTGACAATGAACTAAAGTACTGGTGAGAGAGATGTCATCTGCAGTATACTACACATAAACATGAGTGACAATGAATTAAAGTACTGGTGAGAGAGTTGTTATCTTTAGTATGTTAAACGTAGTCATGAGTAATGAACTAAAGTACTGGTGAGGGAGTTTATCTTTAGTATACTAAATGTAAACATGAGTGACAATGAACTAAAGTACTATGAGAGAGTTGTCGTCTGTAGTATACTAAATGTAGTCATGAGTGACAATGAACTAAAGTACTGGTGAAAGAGTTGTCATCTGCAGTATACTAAACGTAAATGTGATTGACAATTAATTAATTACTGGTGAGACAGTTTTCTTTAGTATGTTAAATGTCATTATGAGTGACAATGAACTAAAGTACTGGTGAGAAAGTTGTCATCTTTAGTATACTAATGTAAACGTAAGTGATAATGAACTAAAGTACTGGTGAGGGAGTTGTCGTCTCTAGTATATTAAATGTAAACGTGAGTGAGAATGGACTAAAGTACTGGTGAGGGAGTTGTCTTTAGAATGCTAAATGTAGTAAAGTACTGGTGAGGGAGTTGTCTTTAGTATACTAAATGTAAACATGAGCAACAATGAACTAAAGTACTAGTGAGTGAGTTGTCATCTGTAGTAAACTAAATGTTAACATGAGTGGCAATGAACTAAAGTACTGGTGAGTGAGTTGTCATCTGTAGTATACTAAATGTAGTCATGAGTGAGAATGAACTAAAGTACTGGTGAGAGAGCTGTTGTCTTTAGTATGTTACATGTAGTCATGAGGGACAATGAACTAAAGTACTGGTGAGAAAGTTTTCATCTGTAATATACTAAATGCAGTCATGAGTGACAATGAACTAAAGTACAGGTGAGAGAGTTGTCTGTAGTATATTAAATGTAAACATGAGTTACAATTAACTAAAGTACTTGTGAGAGATTTGTGGTCTTAAGTATACTATTTGTAAACATGAGTGACAATGAACTAAAGTACTGGTGAGAGAGTTTTCATCTGTATTATACTAAATGTAGTTGTAAGTGACAATGAATTAAAGTACTGGTGTGGGTGTTGTCTGTAGTATACTAAATGTAAATGTAAGTGACAATGAACTAAAGTACTTGTGAGAGAGTTGTCTTTATTTTACTAAATGTAAACATGAGTGACAATGAAATAAAGTACTGTTGATAGAGTTGTTGTCTTTAGTATGTTGAACGCAGTCATGAGTGACAATGAAGTATAGTACTAGTGAGGGAGTTGTCTGTAGTATACTATATGTAAACATGAGTGACAATGAACAAAAGTACTGGTGAGTGAGTTGTCATCTTTAGTATACCAAATGTAAACATGAGTGACAATGAAATAAAGTACTGGTGAGAGAGATGTCGTCTGTAGCATACTAAATGTAGTCATGAAGTACAATGAACTAAAGTACTGGTGAGAGAGTTGTTGTCTTTAATATGTTACATATAGTCATGAGTGACAATGAACTAAAGTACTGGTGAGTGAGTTGTCATCTGTAGTATGCTAAATGTAAATATAAGTGACAATGAAAAAAGCACTGGTGAGAAAGTTATCGTCTTTAGTATACTAAAAGTAAACATGAGTGACAATGAAATGAAGAGCTGGTGAGAGAGTTGTTGTCTTTGGTATGTTAAATGTAGTCCTGAGTGACAATGAACTAAAGTACTGATGAGAGAGTTGTCTTTGGTATACTAAATGTAAACATGAGCGACAATGAATAAAAGTACTGGTGAGAGAGTTGTTGTCTGTAGTATACTAAATGTAGTCATTTGTGACAATGAACTAAAGTACTGGTGAGAGAGTTGTTGTCTTTAGTATGTTAAATGTAGTCATGAGTGTCAACGAACTAAAGTTCTGGTGAGGGCATTTTCTTCTGTAGTATACTAAATGTAAATGTAAGTGACAATGAGCTAAAGTACTGGTGAGAGAGTTGTCTTCAATATGTTAAATGTAGTCATTAGTGACAATGAACTAAAGAACTGAAGAGAGTTGTCATCTTTAGTATACTAAATGCAAGCATGAGTGACAATGAACTAAAGTACTTGTGAGGGTGTCTTAAGTATACTAAATGTAAACATGACTGACAATGAACTAAAGTACTGGTGAGGGAGTTGTCATCTGCAGTATACTACACATAAACGTGAGTGACAATGAACTAAAGTACTGTTAGAGAGTCGTCGTCTGTAGTATACTAAATGTAGTCATGAGTGACAATGAACTAAAGTACTGGTGAGAGAGTTGTCATCTTTAGTATACTAATGTAAACGTAAGTGACAATGAACTAAAGTATTGGTGAGGGAGTTGTCATCTGTAGTATACTAAATGTAAATGTGAGTGACAATGAACTAAACTACTGGTGAGGGAGTTGTCTTTAGTATGCTAAATGTACTAAAGTACTGGTGAGGGAGTTGTCTTTAGTATACTAAATGTAAACATGAGCAGCAATGAACGAAAGTACTAGTGACTGAGTTGTCATCTGTAGTAAACTAAATGTTAACATGAGTGACAATGAACTAAAGTACTGGTGAGTGAGATGTCATCTTTAGTATACTAAATGTAGTCATGAGTGAGAATGAACAAAAGTACTGGTGTGAGAGTTGTTGTCTTTAGTATGTTACATGTAGTCATGAGTGACAATGAACTAAAGTACTGGTGAGAGAGTTTTCATCTGTAGTATACTAAAGGCAGTCATGAGTGACAATGAACTAAAATACTGGTGAGGGAGTTGTTGTCTGTAGTATACAGTTAAATGTAAACATGAATGACAATGAACTAAAGTACTGGTGAGAGAGTTGTTTGTTTTATACTAAATGTAAATGTGAGTGACAATGAAGTAAAGTACTGGTGAGAGAGTTGTCTGTAGTATATTAAATGTAAGCATGAGTGACAATTAACTAAAGTTCTTGTGAGAAATTTGTGGTCTTTAGTATACTATATGTAAACATGAGTGACAATGAACTAAAGTACTGGTGAGAGAATTTTCATCTGTATTATACTAAATGTAGTTGTAAGTGACAACGAACTAAAGTACTGGTGTGGGAGTTGTCTATAGTATACTAAATGTAAATGTAAGTGACAATGAACTAAAGTACTTGTGAGAGAGTTGTTGTCTTTAGTATACTAAATGTAATCATGAGTGAGAATGAAATAAAGTACTGTTGAGAGAGTTGTTGTCTTTAATATGTTGAACGTAGTCATGAGTGACAATGAAGTATAGTACTAGTGAGGGAGTTGTCTGTAATATACCAAATGTAAACATGAGTGACAATGAAATAAAGTACTGGTGAGAGAGTTGTCGTCTGTAGCATACTAAATGTAGTCATGAAGTACAATGAACTAAAGTACTGGTGAGAGAGTTGTTGTCTTTAATATGTTACATATAGTCATGAGTGACAATGAATTAAATTACTGGTGAGTGAGTTGTCATCTGTAGTATGCTAAATGTAAATATAAGTGACAATGAAAAAAGTACTGGTGAGAAAGTTATCGTCTTTAGTATACTAAAAGTAAACATGAGTGACAATGAAATGAAGAGCTGGTGAGAGAGTTGTTGTCTTTGTTATGTTAAATGTAGTCCTGAGTGACAATGAACTGAAGTACTGGTGAGAGAGTTGTCTTTGGTATACTAAATGTAAACATGAGCGACAATGAATAAAAGTACTGGTGAGAGAGTTGTTGTCTGTAGTATACTAAATGTAGTAATTTGTAACAAAGAACTAAAGTACTGGTGAGAGAGTTGTTGTCTTTAGTATGTTAAATGTAGCCATGAGTGACATTGAACTAAAGTTCTGGTGAGGGTGTTTTCTTCTGTAGTATACTAAATGTAAACGTAAGTGACAATGAGCTAAAGTATTGGTGAGAGAGTTGTCTTCAGTATGTTAAATGTAGTCATTAGTGACAATTAACTAAAGAACTGGAGAGAGTTGTCATCTTTATTATACTAAATGCAAGCATGAGTGACAATGAACTAAAGTACTGGTGAGGGAGTTGTCGTCTGAAATATATTAAATGTAAACATTAGTGACAATGAACTAAAATACTTGTGAGGGAGTTGTCTTCTGTAGTGTACTAAATATAAATGTGACAATGAACTAAAGTTCTATTGATGGAGTTGTTGTTTTTAGTATACTAAATGTAAACATAAGTGACAATGAACTAAAATACAGGTGAGAGAGTTGTCATATTTAGCATGTTAAATGTACTAATGAGAGACAATGAACAAAGGTAATGGTGTGGGAGTTGTTCTCTGTAGTATACTAAATGTAAACATGAGTGACAATGAACTAAAGTACTGGAGAGAGAGTTGTCTTTAGTATAATAAATGTAAACATGAGTCACAACGAACTAAAGTACTGGTGAGAGAGTTGTCATCTTTTGTATGTTAAATCTAGTAATGAGTGACAATGAACTAAAGTACTGGTGAGGGAGTTGTCATCTGTAGTATACTAAAAGTAAATGTGAGTGACAATGGACTAAAGTACTGATGAGGGAGTTGTCATCTGTAGTATACTAAATGTAAACATAAGTGACAATGAACTAAAGTACTGCTGAGAGAGTTGTCATCTGTAGTATACTAAATGTAAATTTGATTGACAATGAACTAAAGTACTCATGAGAAAGTTGTCATCTTTAGTATACTAAATGTGAATGTGAGTGACAATGAACAAAAGTAATTGGCAGGGAGTTGTCTTCTGTAGTATACTAAATGTAAACATAAGCGGCAATCAACTAAAGTGCTGATGAGAGAGTTGTCATCTTCAGTATACTAAATGTAAACATGAGTTATAATGAACTAAAGTACTGGTGAGAGAGTTGTCATCTGTAGTATACTAAATGTAAACAAGAGTCACAATCAACTAAAGTTCTGGCGAGAGAGTTGTTGTCTTTAGTATGTTAAATGTTGTCATGAGTGATAATGATCTAACGTACTGGTGAGGCAGTTGTCGTCTGTAGTATACTAAATGTAAACATGAGTGACAATGAACTAAAGTACTTGTGAGGGAGTTGTCATCTGCAGTATGCTAAATGTAGTCATGAGTGACAGTGAACTAAAGTACTGGTGAGAGAGTTGTCATCTGTAGTATACTAAATGTATACATGAGTGATAATGAACTAAAGTAGTGGTGAGAGTTGCTGTCTATAGTTTACTAATTGAAGCCATGAGTGACAATAAACTAAAGTACTGGTGAGAGTTGTCATCTGCAGTATAATCAATGTAAATGTGAGTGACAATGAATTAAAGTACTGGTAAGTGAGTTGTTATCTTTAGTATGTTAAACGTAGTCATGAGTAACAATGAACTAAAGTGCTGGTGAGGGAATTGTTGTCTTTAGCATACTAAATGTAATCATGAGTGACAATGGACTAAAGTACTGTGAGACAGTTGTCGTCTGTAGTATATTAAATGTAGTCATGATTGACAATGAGCTAAAGTACTGGTGAAAGAGTTGTCATCTTTAGTATGCTAAATGTAAATGTGATTGACAATGAATTAAAGTACTTGTTAGACAGTTTTCTTTAATATGTTAAATGTCATCATGAGTGACAATGAACTAAAGTACTGGTGAGAGAGTTGTCATCTTTAGTATACTAATGTAAACGTAAGTGACAATGAACGAAATTACTGGTGAGGGAGTTGTCGTCTGTAGAATACTAAATGTAAATGTTAGTGACAATAAACTAAAGTACTGGTGAGGGAGTTGTCTTTAGTATACTAAATGTAAACATGAGCAACAATGAACGAAAGTACTAATGAGTGAGTTGTCATTTGTAGTAAACTAAATGTTAACATGAGTGACAATGAACTAAAGTTCTGGTGAGGGAGTTGTCTTTAGTGTACTAAATGTAAACATGAGTGACAATGAACGAAAGTACTTGTGAGGGAGTTGGCATCTGTAGTATACTAAATAAAAACATGACAATGAACTAAAGTACTGGTGAGATAGCTGTCTTTTTTAGTATACTAAATGTAAACATGAGTGACAATGAAATAAAGTACTGGTGAGAGAGTTGTCTTTAGTATGTTAAACATAGTCATGAATGACAATGAACTAAAGTACTGGTGAGAGAGTTGTCATCTGTAGTATATAAATGTAAACGTGAGTGAGAATGAACTAAATTACTGGTGAGGGAGTTTTCATGTGCAGTATTCTAAATGTAAACTTGAGTGACAATGAACTAAAGTACTGGTGAGAGAGTTGTTTGTTTTATACTAAATGTACAACCACGAAGAAAAAATAGTAGATCCAACTGAAAAACAACAATCCGATGATGTCGTCAGCACCACGTATCCACAGAAGTTCGGACAGCCAGAGAACTGAAATCTTCAATTTTGTTCATACAAAAAATGAGCAACAAAACGTAAGGTTAAGCGCTTTCGTCTGCAACACATCAGACTTCCTCAGAACCATATTTACAAGTATAACTGCCCTATTTAAACAGATTTTGGCACCAGTGATCACATGACCCCATGTTGTTCGAAATGAATGAGTTCAAGGATGCATCCATCAATAAGAGCTTATACATCAAACATCCATAACCAAAACCCAGGTTCTAAAGAATTCATAAAAAATTCATATAAAGTTCTAAAAGTGTAGAAAAGCAATCCATACAATACTATACAATGGTGGCAAAACAGAACACAGTATAGCAATAGTCATCAGCAATGGTCATCAGCAAGTTAATTGAAACTGGCTCTGTGTGTACTGCCTATAACTACACCAAGAACAGCAATTTAAAAACTGAATAATTAGAAGCAATAGGAATAAAAAAGAAAATGAAATAAAAATGTAATGTAGTGAGACCTTAAGATATATTGAATAAGACTATATATATGTATAGTAGAAAAAGTGCTGGATAAGAACTACATGAAAGTTGTCTACCTACATATACTCCTGAAATTTCAGCCATCAACAAGGTATATAACATAAGTATGTAAATTACTGATATATGAAAAATAAAATATTGTGATTGAATTGAATGCAGAGTAATAAAGTTCCTAGGATAAAAAGAGTGTCATATAACCCATAAAACAAGGATGGGGGATACAAAATATATGTTAAAATCGAAGCTATACTTCTATACAAAGTACTTTTGTATAGTACTTTTATATGTTGCTAAATGAAATACAAAATGTAAAATATTATATAACAATATATGAATCATTGTAAATAAATAATTGATAATAATTAATTGATAATTAATAAATAATTGATAAATAGATGGATAAATATATAAATAAATAAATAGATAAATAAATATATAAATATATATAAATAAGTACGTGATTGCTTCCAAAATGTGTAGTTGAGTGACATTCTAAACTCTAAAAATCTTAAACTCTAAAAATACATGATTGACCTAAAAGGTGTTCACATGTTTAACTGTAGGAAGGGTTTTATACTGATAAAATCATTTAGCCCAGGGTTGGTTGTTGCGTCACAAAGGATCTGCCATCTACTTTCCAATGCTGATATTCTATTCTTCCAGTTACCTTCACTGCTACCAATACCAATTTGGTCTATAATAGCAAACCTAAAACTATGGTTGATTCCTTTCTCACAAATGTGTCTACTCAAAGCATTGTTCGTATCTTTCTTTTTAATCTTGTATAAGTGCTCATATATCCTGGTTTTAAACTTTCTTTCAGTTTTACCTATGTAGTAAGCTGAACAGGATATGCAAGTGGCGAGGTAGACTACTCTCTGGGTATTACAATTCCCCATACAGCGTTTTATGTGTGTTTTCATAACATTATTTAATTTTAAAACTTTACTAGTGTTTATATAGTTGCATTGTCTGCATGATCCACACCTGGAGGTACCTCTGGCCTGATTTTTATAAACCCTTCCTTGCTCAAACAAATGTTTTAAATTCAACGCTGTTTTGTACACTATTCTAGGATGTTTGTCCACAAGTCCACCCTCATTCTCATGCAATGTTAATATATCCCAATACTTGTTCAAAATTTCCTTAACTAAATTAGAATAAGGATTGAATCTAATCACACACACAAGCTTGTCACATGCCCCTTCATTTCTGTTTTTGTTGACAAATGGGACACCTAAGAGTGGTTTATATTTCTTACCCCATTCACCTTTGACATAAAGCATGATGTTGTCTAACATATCATTAGGATAACCTCTATTCACAAACATACCATAAATAGCTGTCAATTCTGCTTCCATAACTTCCTTGTCAGAAGACATATGGGCAGCACGAATGCACTGCCCTTTGAATACATTGCTAAAGATGTGGGGAGGGTGGTTACTACCATAGTTGAGATAATCATTAGAAAAGGTACTTTTTCTGTATATTCTGGACATGAAGTTCTTCCCATTATTACCAATGTAGGTGTCTAAATATGGAATCCCTACTTTGTCAATTGAGTGTGTAAATTTCAAAAAGGTTGTGGTATTGTTAATGTAATCCATAAATTTTGTAACCTCATCCATGGAACCATTCCATAATATGAATAAATCATCCAAAAACCTGGTGTACAACTTAATTTTGTTAAAAAATTCACTTTTAAAAATGTACTCCATTTCCCATTCCAACATAACCATGTTAGCATAAATCGGGGCGCAAGATGCGCCCATGGCTACCCCCTTTGTTTGTCTAAACAGTTCACCTTGAAATTGTAAATAGTTATGGTCAAGGACTAACCCCATCATGTCAACAATTAAATTCACCCTGTCACTGCTTAAAGTGGAAAATTTACACAAGCTGTTGTAAAAAAAATTCCAAACCTATGTCTCTAGGAATACTTGAAAACAAGTCAGTTACATCAATAGTAAGAAATATTAAGTCCTCTCTCCATAGGTCAGGTGTAAGTTTTCCCAAAAAATCCCATGAATCTTTAGTTAAGTGGTGAACCCTCTGGTACACATGCTTTGTCCATTCATCTATGGTCACCCCTATCCTAAAAGTCTTGGAGTGGGAACCAGAAATTATAGGTCTGAATGGAGGGTGTTCCAAGTTCTTATGTATTTTTGGGATGCCTACGATCTTGGCCATTTTGGGATATTCAACTCGAATGAATTGGTAGATTTCGTTTGTAATTCTATTATCCAACAAATATTCCTCAATGGCCAGTTCTATTCTTTTATAACCAATGTTAACTTGGTTAGTTGATATGGCTTCATAGTTCCCAGAAGAATATAAAATGTTAAAAATTTCACTATTGTAGTCTAAAATGTTATATAAAAGTATTCCTCCCCCCTTGTCCGGTTTCATAATTCTTATGTGAGGGCTGTCCCTAAGGTGTTGAAGACACTTCCTCTCATCAGCATTCAAATTGTCAATAAATACATTCGCATAGTCCCTATTGGTTCTAATATCTTTGTACAACTTGTATAAATCTTTGCATACTAATTTCTCATAATGTAACACTTGGGGATGGTAGTTAGGGATGAATGCACTCTTCCTAGTTAACCTTTTGTTGTAGGTGTCATTCTTACTCTTGTCCTGCACTTTGTTATCAAATAGGAATGATAAGTTGAGCCTACGACTAAAATATTTTACTTCTTTAATAGTATCCACGATATTGAACTGGCTGGTCGGTATGAATTTCATACCCTTACTAAATAATGTGAAAAATTCCTGCTCAACCTTGATGTCAGTGTAATTAAACACATTAAATCCATTATATGTGTGAATAATCTGTTTGTTAGGGTGAGATTCCACACATAAAGTTGTACTAATAGGTGTATGAGAGGACACACTCCCTTTGTGTATGGTTACAAAATCCTCAGAACCTGTTGGTGTTAATAACCCTCTATCGGAGGACCTTCTCACTGGTAGTATTACCTTCTGTGTTGTTTCGGGGCAGGGAAGAACCTCCCCCCCTGAAAATTCGTTTCATAATTGTTCCTATCCATTCGGTCATTATCCTTATAATGTCTCTCCTGGTTACGGGATCCCCTCCTATTTTCATTGGGCCAAAGATAGGCCCTGTTGTTTTTGTAACAAAGTGCGTCCCTATCTATCTTTCTTAGTTTTCTATTGTATATAAGCGTAGCTTTATTTTCCGCAATGGAAAACTGTTTGTGGTACAAATCACCCCATTTATCAAAATTAACATCCATAATAATGTCTTCATTTAAATTTTCAATATCTTTAGTAAGGTCCACAACCTTCAACTCATTATATTTCAACAATTTTTTCATATATACAAAACCAAAGTCATCAAACATACTGTTAAAATCAGTCATATTAGCATTACTGTATTCTATACCCAAAGGGAGTTTGAAAAACCTTATCCCTTTCGGCACAATTTCTAAATTTAAACATTGCTTTAAGTACGCACTGTCAGTTTTAATGCTTTTAACTTGGATTAACTTTTTTCCAAGTAATAAAATTTTAGTCTTTATATTGTCCACTGTTGTGCTACAATTTCTTCCATATTGGTTAAACTGTTCATTTCTCAGATCGTCATTTTTAAAAATGACCTCATCATTTAAAAATACATCAGTGTTGCTACAGCTTTTCTTAGTGTGGAAATGAGCACCATGGCCAATACGATCTAAGCCATGTACTGTATCAGATATAGCTAAATTAATTTCAGTACCTTTAACAACTTCATTTCTCCTCACGATGTTTGAGTAAGTCCTACAACCTTCTCTGGTTTTAGGTTTAGTCCCAATGCATCTGTTTTCATTATCTGAATGAAAGAGGCTGAAGTCAAATGTAAAATCCGCCTCCGGTGACAAATTAATGTCTCTCACAGCGGGAGCTTTACCAGGTAAACAATCCGTATGTGGTTCGAGACTCTGCCCTTGTCCGTTGGGAATAGCGTCTGTATCACTTATCAAATTAGAAGGAGACATGTTCCTACGGTCTGGCACACAGTTGTTGTTCACCGGTGAACTCACCACAGTAGCTCCTACATTGATAGCTTTGGTTAACTTACTAACCAACGTAAGGAGTTTGCTAACGTCTGTTTGGAGCGCTGTCACTTCCAAACGAAGTGTGGCCAACTCCTCTCTGTCCAATGAAGCCAGGGAAATGTCGTTCGACTCCGCCATCTGGATGAAACAACCATGAAGAAAAAATAGTAGATCCAACTGAAAAACAACAATCCGATGATGTCGTCAGCACCACGTATCCACAGAAGCTCGGACAGCCAGAGAACTGAAATCTTCAATTTTATTCATACAAAAAATGAGCAACAAAACGTAAGGTTAAGCACTTTCGTCTGCAACACATCAGACTTCCTCAGAACCATATTTACAAGTATAACTGCCCTATTTAAACAGATTTTGGCACCAGTGATCACATGACCCCATGTTGTTCGAAATGAATGAGTTCAAGGATGCATCCATCGATAAGAGCTTATACATCAAACATCCATAACCAAAACCCAGGTTCTAAAGAATTCATAAAAAATTCATATAAAGTTCTAAAAGTGTAGAAAAGCAATCCATACAATACTATACAATGGTGGCAAAACAGAACACAGTATAGCAATAGTCATCAGCAATGGTCATCAGCAAGTTAATTGAAACTGGCTCTGTGTGTACTGCCTATAACTACACCAAGAACAGCAATTTAAAAACTGAATAATTAGAAGCAATAGGAATAAAAAAGAAAATGAAATAAAAATGTAATGTAGTGAGACCTTAAGATATATTGAATAAGACTATATATATGTATAGTAGAAAAAGTGCTGGATAAGAACTACATGAAAGTTGTCTACCTACATATACTCCTGAAATTTCAGCCATCAACAAGGTATATAACATAAGTATGTAAATTACTGATATATAACATGTGAACACCTTTTAGGTCAATCATGTATTTTTAGAGTTTAAGATTTTTAGAGTTTAGAATGTCACTCAACTACACATTTTGGAAGCAATCACCTACTTATTTATATATATTTATATATTTATCTATTTATTTATTTATATATTTATCCATCTATTTATCAATTATTTATTAATTATCAATTAATTATTATCAATTATTTATTTACAATGATTCATATATTGTTATATAATATTTTACATTTTGTATTTCATTTAGCAACATATAAAAGTACTATACAAAAGTACTTTGTATAGAAGTATAGCTTCGATTTTAACATATATTTTGTATCCCCCATCCTTGTTTTATGGGTTATATGACACTCTTTTTATCCTAGGAACTTTATTACTCTGCATTCAATTCAATCACAATATTTTATTTTTCATATATCAGTAATTTACATACTTATGTTATATACCTTGTTGATGGCTGAAATTTCAGGAGTATATGTAGGTAGACAACTTTCATGCAGTTCTTATCCAGCACTTTTTCTACTATACATATATATAGTCTTATTCAATATATCTTAAGGTCTCACTACATTACATTTTTATTTCATTTTCTTTTTTATTCCTATTGCTTCTAATTATTCAGTTTTTAAATTGCTGTTCTTGGTGTAGTTATAGGCAGTACACACAGAGCCAGTTTCAATTAACTTGCTGATGACCATTGCTGATGACTATTGCTATACTGTGTTCTGTTTTGCCACCATTGTATAGTATTGTATGGATTGCTTTTCTACACTTTTAGAACTTTATATGAATTTTTTATGAATTCTTTAGAACCTGGGTTTTGGTTATGGATGTTTGATGTATAAGCTCTTATTAATGGATGCATCCTTGAACTCATTCATTTCGAACAACATGGGGTCATGTGATCACTGGCACCAAAATCTGTTTAAATAGGGCAGTTATACTTGTACATATGGTTCTGAGGAAGTCTGATGTGTTGCAGACGAAAGCGCTTAACCTTACGTTTTGTTGCTCATTTTTTGTATGAATAAAATTGAAGATTTCAGTTCTCTGGCTGTCCGAGCTTCTGTGGATACGTGGTGCTGACGGCATCATCGGATTGTTGTTATACTAAATGTAAACGTGAGTGACAATGAAGTAAAGTACTGGTGAGAGAGTTGTCATTAGTATATTAAATGTAAACATGAGTGATAATCAACTAAAGTACTGGTGAGAGATTTCTGGTCTTTAGTATACTATATGTAAACTTGAGCGGCAAAGAACTAAAGTACTGGTGAGAGAGTTTTCGTCTGTAGTATACTAAATGTAGTCATGAGTGACAATGAACTAATGTACTGGTGAGGGAGTTGTCTTAATATGTTAAATGTAGTCATGAGTGACAATGAACTAAAGTACTGGTGAGGGAGTTTTCGTCTGTAGTATACTAAATGTAAACGTGACAATGGACTAAAGTACTGGTGAGATATCTGTCTTTTTTAGTATACTAAATGTAAGCATGAGTGACAATGAAATAAAGTACAGGTGAGAGAGTTGTTGTCTTTAGTATGTTAAACATAGTCATGAGTGCCAATAAACTAAAGTACTGGTGAGAGAGTTGTCATCTGTAGTATACTAAATGTAAATGTGAGTGACAATTAACTAAAGTACTGGTGAGGGAGTTGTCGTGTGCAGTATTCTAAATGTAAACATGAGTGACAAGGAACTAAAGTACTGGTGAAAGAGGTGTTGTTTGTTTTATACTAAATGTAAATGTGAGTGACAATGAAGTAAAGTACTGGTGAGAGAGTTGTCTGTAGTATATTAAATGTAAACATGAGTGACAATTAACTAAAGTACTGGTGAGAGATTTGTGGTCTTTAGTATACTATATGTAAACATGAGCGGCAATGAACTAAAGTACTGGTGAGAGAGTTTTCATCTGTAGTATACTAAATGTAGTCATGAGTGACAATGAACTAAAGTACTGGTGAGAGAGTTGTTACTTAATATGTTAAATGTAGTCATGAGTGACAATGAACTAAAGTACTGGTGAGGGAGTTGTTGTCTGTAGTATACTAAATGTAAACATAAGTGACAATGAACTAAAGTACTTGTGAGAGAGTTGTTGTCTTTAGTATACTAAATGTAAACATGAGTGACAATGAACTACAGTACTAGGTAGTGAGTTGTCTCTAGTATACTAAATGTAAATGTAAGTGACAATGATCTAAAGTACTGGTGAGAGAGTTGCCATTTTTAGTATACTAAATGTAAACATGAGTGACAATGAAATGAAGTACTGGTGAGAGAGTTGTCTTTAGTATGTTAAACATAGTCATGAGTGACAATGAACTAAAGTACCTGTGAGGGAGTTGTCTGTAGTATACTAAATATAAACAAGTGGCAATGAACTAAAGTACTGGTGAGAGTGTTGTCATCTTTAGTATGCTACATGTAAACATGAGCAGCAATAAACTAAAGTACTTGTGAGAGAGTTGTCTTTAGTATGTTAAATGTAGTCATGAGTGACAATGAACTAAAGTACTGGTGAGGGAGTTGTCATCTTTAGTATACTAAATGTAAACGTGGCAATGAACTAAAGTACTGGTGAGAGAGCTGCTGTTTTTAGTATACAAAATGTAAACATGAGTGACAATGAAATAAAGTACTAGTGAGAGAGTTGTTGTCTTTAGTATTTTGAACTTTAGTATTTTGAATGTAGTGAGGGAGTTGTCTGTAGTATACTAAATGTAAACGTAAGTGACAATGAACTAAAGTACTGGTGAGAGAGTTGTCGTCTTTAGTATACTAAATGTAAACATGAGTGGCAATGAACTAAAGTACTTGTGAGGGACTTGTCTGTAGTATTCTAAATGTAGTCATGAGTTACAATGAACTATAGTACTTTCGAGGGAGTGTCGTCTTTAGTATTCAAAATGTAAAAGTGAATTGACAATGAACTAAAGTACTGGTGAGGGAGTTGTCATTTGTAGCATACTAACTGTAAACATGAGTGACAATTAAATAAAGTACTTGTGAGAAAGTTGTCATCTTTAGTATGTTAAATATAGTAATGAGTGACAATGAACAAAGGTTCTGGTGAGGAAGTTGTCATCTGTAGTATGCTAAACATAAACATGACTGACAATGAACTAAAGTACTGGTGAGGGAGTTGTTGTCTGTAGTATACTAAATGCAAACGTGAGTGACAATGGACTAAAGTGCTGGTGTGGGAGTTGTCATCTGTAGTATACTAAATGCAAACATGAGTGACAATAAACTTAAGTACTGCTGA
Organism: Protopterus annectens; assembly: GCF_019279795.1. Classification (NCBI taxonomy): domain Eukaryota; kingdom Metazoa; phylum Chordata; order Ceratodontiformes; family Protopteridae; genus Protopterus; species Protopterus annectens. Next base: position 519,147,702 of record NC_056743.1, on the reverse strand, counting down.
GAGAGTTGTCTGTAGTATACTAAATGTAAACGTGAGTGACAATGAACTAAAGTACTGGTGAGAGAGTTATTGTCTTTAGTATACTAAATGCAAATGTGAGTGGCAATGAACTAAAATACTTGTGAGGGAGTTGTCTTCTGTAGTATACTAACTGTAAACATAAGCGACAATCAACTAAAGTACTGGTGGGAGGGTTGTTCTCTTTAGTATACTAAATGTAAACATGAGTGACCATAAACTAATGTACTGCTCAGAGAGTTGTCATCTGCAGTATACTAAATGTAAACACGAGTGACAATCAACTAAAGTACTGGTGAGAGAGTTGTTGTCTTTAGTATGTTAAATGTTGTCATGAGTGATAATGAACTAAAGTCCAGGTGAGTGAGTTGTCGTCTGTAGTATTCTAAATGTAAACATGAGTGACAATGAGTACTTGTGAGGGAGTTGTCTGCAGTATGCTAAATGTAGTCATGAGTGACAATAAACTAAAGTACTGGTGAGAGAGTTGTCATCTGTAGTATACTAAATGTAAATGCGAGTGACAAAGAACTAAAGTACTGGTGAGAGAGTTGTCGTCTTTAGTATACTAAATGTAAACTTGAGTGAAAATGAACTAAAGTACTGGTGAGAGATTTGTCATCTGCAGTTTAGTAAATGTAGTCATGAGTGACAATAAATTAATGTACTGGTGAGAAAGTTGCCTTTAATATGTTAAATGTAGTCATGAGTGACGATGAACTAAAGTACTGGTGAGAGAGTTTTCATCTTTAATTTACTAAATGTAAATCTCAGTGACAATGAACTAAATTACTGGTGAAAGTGTTGTCGTCTGTAGTATATTAAATGTAAATATGAGTGACAATGAACTAAAGTACTGACAAGAGAGTTTTTGATTGTAGTATACTTAATGTAGTCATGAGTGACAGGGAAGTAAAGTACTGGTGACTGACGTGTCGACTTTAGTATACTAAATGTAAAAGTAAATGACAATAAACTAAAGTACTGCTGAGGGAGTTGTTGTCTGTAATATACTAAATGTAGTCATGAGTGACAATGAACTAAACTACTAGTGAGAGAGTTGTCATCTGCAGTATACTAAATATAAATGTGAGTGACAATGAATTAAAGTACTGATGAGAGAGTTGTTGTCTTTAGTGTGTTAAATGTAGGTATGAGTGACAATGAACAAAAGTACTGGTGGGAGAGTTGTCATCTGTAGTATACTAAATGTTAACATGAGTGACAATGAACTAAAGTAGAGAGTTATCGTCTTTAATGTACTAAATGTAAACATGAGTGACAATGAACTAAAGGACTGGTGAGTGAGATGTTATCTGTAGTATACTATATGTAGTCATGAGTGAGAATGAACAAAAGTACTGGTGAGAGAGTTGTCTTTAGTATGTTAAACTTAGTCATGAATAACAATGAACAATTGTCCTGACGAGGGAGTTGTCTTTAGTATACTAAATGTAATCTTGAGTGACAATGAACAAAAGTGCTAGTGAGAGAGGTGTCATCTGAAGTATACTAAATGTTAATGTGAGTGACAATGAAATAAAGTACTGGTCAGACAGTTGTCATCTTTAGTATACTAAATGTAAACTTGAGTGAAAATGAACTAAAGTACTGGTGAGAGATTTGTCATCTGCAGTTTAGTAAATGTAGTCATGAGTGACAATAAATTAATGTACTGGTGAGAAAGTTGCCTTTAATATGTTAAATGTAGTCATGAGTGACGATGAACTAAAGTACTGGTGAGAGAGTTTTCATCTTTAATTTACTAAATGTAAATCTCAGTGACAATGAACTAAATTACTGGTGAAAGTGTTGTCCTCTGTAGTATATTAAATGTAAATATGAGTGACAATGAACTAAAGTACTGGCAAGAGAGTTTTTGATTGTAGTATACTTAATGTAGTCATGAGTGACAGGGAAGTAAAGTACTGGTGACTGACGTGTCGACTTTAGTATACTAAATGTAAAAGTAAATGACAATAAACTAAAGTACTGCTGAGGGAGTTGTTGTCTGTAATATACTAAATGTAGTCATGAGTGATAATGAACTAAACTACTAGTGAGAGAGTTGTCATCTGCAGTATACTAAATATAAATGTGAGTGACAATGAATTAAAGTACTGATGAGAGAGTTGTTGTCTTTAGTGTGTTAAATGTAGGTATGAGTGACAATGAACAAAAGTACTGGTGGGAGAGTTGTCATCTGTAGTATACTAAATGTTAACATGAGTGACAATGAACTAAAGTAGAGAGTTATCGTCTTTAATGTACTAAATGTAAACATGAGTGACAATGAACTAAAGGACTGGTGAGTGAGATGTTATCTGTAGTATACTATATGTAGTCATGAGTGAGAATGAACAAAAGTACTGGTGAGAGAGTTGTCTTTAGTATGTTAAATGTAGTCATGAGTGACAATGAGCTAAAGTATTGGTGAGGGAGTTGTTGTCTGTAGTATACTAAATGTAAATATGACAATGAACTTAAGTACTGGTGAGAGATCTATCTTTTTTAGTATACTCCACAAATGAAAAAAACACAGGTAACCTTGAGTCCTAAAGCCGATAAACCAGTTAGAAAACCTTTTTCCTTCTTTCTTAACGCAGGTTTATTAGATTACAATAACAGCGTTTTCGCAACTATAGAGTAAGTAGCTTCATCAGAGATCAAACACAAATGCTAAAACACACACCTTTATATACACAGGAAGTGAAACAAACATGTGTCACCTCTCAAATTAAAAACTAAAGGTGTAGTAAATAGAAAAAGACAACAAATTTAAAAAGTCAATTAACAATCATAAAAATAATGAGGCATCAGCAAAATGTTGTTGCTTCAATGTACTAATAGCTAAACCTACTACAAACTACTTTTCCTTTGGCGACGATTACTATCTCCAGAAACAAGGGGTAGCCATGGGCTCCCCCTCTGGTGCGAGTGTCGCCAATCTCTTTGTCGCATTTTGGGAGATGAAGTTCCTTAGGAATAATCTTGACCTTATGAAATATGTAAAGTTTTATACTAGATTCGTTGATGACTTTTATATTTTGTTTCAAGGGAATAGTGATGAAGCAGTTCAATTTATTCACACACTTAATGAAACTACTCAGTTTTTAAAGTTTACCTTCAAATTTTCTACAACCCAAATAGACTATCTTGATGTTAAATTAACTAAGGACACCACCGGTCATAGGTTCCTGTCTACTGTTCACAGGAAACCTACGTACTGCAACTCCCTCCTTCATTTCTCAAGCTTTCATCCCTTTAAGCAGAAACGGTCCATCGTTAAAGGTCAGCTAGTGAGGGCAGGGAGGATGTGCAGTACTTCCATTGAATTTCAGGCTGAATGTCACCTCCTGAAGGAAATGTTTCTTAACCATGGGTATCCTGTTTCATTAATAGAAGAGTTAATTGATGAAGTAGACATGAAAAGAACAGTAGGTGTCTATAAACATATCCTAAACCAGGTCATGATTAGCATAGATTCTACTTTTAATAACACTTGCATTCCAATTTTGGGACTACATTCTAGTCCAAACTCTGACATAGTTGTTAATAGTAGTAAACCATTATTTGCTTTGAGTTTTGTTACCACTTACAATGTCAACTCTCATGCTATTTGGTCAATCATTCGTAAGAACTGGCACTTTATTTCTGAGAATACTTTTATTTTTGAAAAACTAGGTGCACAACCTTGTTTATAAAAGGGGATGTAATCTCAAAGAATTACTCCAAAGGAACTTATCCCAAACTCAATTTAGTGCACAAAAAGGTATGTCTATTTGTGGTCGTTGCAACTTGTGTAAGGTAGTTAAAATGGGCAACTCCTTTACAGTTAGAAATAGAAAATACCTGATTCATTATAAGTTAAACTGTGAATCTAAATCTATTATTTACATAGCTTTATGCAATTGCTGTCCTGCTTTTTACATAGGGAAGACGGACCGTATGGCCCGCCAATGCTTCTACCAACACTCCTATGCTATTAAAAAGAATCTCAACGACAATGCATTAGCTAAACATATTAGCAACAACCCTGGACATAGCTTTTCATTTATGGGGATAGATCAAGTCCCTATTTCCTTTGGGGGGGGCCCATTTTCTCTGATTTTGGAGAACCGGGAACTTGAGTGGCAACTAAAGTTAGATGCCTTCAGGTTTCCCGGATTAAATGAAAACTGCAATATCTCAGCAGTTTTAAGACTTAGGAGCTATTTCAGATATTTACTGTATGTTTTGTATTTCATTTTTCATACATTTTTTATTTATATAGATGTTTTATCCTAAAGCATTCACACACTAGGAATCACGAGATTCGACTTGAAGGTTTAGCTATTAGTACATTGAAGCAACAACATTTTGCTGATGCCTCATTATTTTTATGATTGTTAATTGACTTTTTAAATTCGTTGTCTTTTTCTATTTACTACACCTTTAGTATTTAATTTGAGAGGTGACACGTGTTTGTTTCACTTCCTGTGTATATAAAGGTGTGTGTTTTAGCATTTGTGTTTGATCTCTGATGAAGCTACTTACTCTATAGTGGCGAAAACGCTGTTATTGTAATCTAATAAACCTGCATTAAGAAAGAAGGAAAAAGGTTTTCAAACTGGTTTATCGGCTTTAGGAATCAAGGTTACCTGTGTTTTTTTTCATTTGTGGCGTTTTTTCTTTTTTGGTACTAGTTTTTTTTAGTATATTAAATGTAAACATGAGTGACAATGAAATAAAGTACTGGTGAGAAAGTTTTTGTCTTTAGTATGTTAAACGTAGTCATGAGTGACAATGAACTAAAGTACTGGTGAGAGAATTGTCATCTGTAGTATACTAAATGTAAATGTGAGTGACAATGAACTAAAGTACTGGTGAGAGAGTTGTCATTTGTTTTATACTAAATGTAAATGTGAGTGACAATGAAGTAAAGTACTGGTGAGAGAGTTGTCTGTTGTATATTAAATGTAAACATGAGTGACAATTAACTAAAGTACTGGTGAGAGATTAGTGGTCTTTAGTATACTATATGTAAACATGAGCGGCAACTAAAGTACTGGTGAGTGAGTTATTTTCTTAATATGTTAAATGTAGTCATGAGTGACAATGATCTAAAGTACTGGTGATGGAATTGTTGTCTGTAGTATACTAAATGTAAACATAAGTGGCAATGAACTAAAGTACTTGTGAGAGAATTGTCGTCTTTAGATTACTAAATGTAAACATGAGTGACAATGAAATAAAGTACTGGTGAGAGAGTTGTTGTCTTTAGTATGTTGAACATAGTCATGAGTGACAATGAGCAACAGTACTCGTTAGGGAGTTGTCTGAAGTATACTAAATGTAAATGTAAGGTACAATGAACTAAAGTACTGGTGAGAGAGTTGTCATTTTTAGTATACAAAATGTAAACATGAGTGACAATGAAATGAAGTACTGGTGATAGAGTTGTCTTTAGTATGTTAAACATAGTCAAGAGTGACAATGAACTAAAGTACTGGTGAGGGAGATGTGTGCAATATACTAAATATAAACTTAAGTGACAATGAATTAAAGTACTGATGAAAGAGTTGTCGTTAGTATACTACATGTAAACATAAGTGACAATGAACTAAAGTACTTGTAAAAGAGTTGTTGTCTGTAGTTTACTGAATGTAGTCATGAGTGACAATGAACTAAATTACTGGTGAGGGAGTTGTCGTCTGTAGTATACTAAATGTAAACATGAGTGACAATGAACTAAAGTACTTGTGAGGGAGTTGTCATCTGTAGTATACTAAATGATGTCACGAGTGACAATGAACTAAAGTACTGGTGAAGGAGTTGTCATCTGTAGTATACTAAATGTAAACGTGAGTGACAATGAACTAAAATACTGGTGAGAGAATTGTTGTCTTTACTATGTTAAATGTAGTAATAAGTGGCAAGGAACTAAATACTTGTGAGGGAGCTGTCGTCTGTAGTATACTAAATGTAAATGTGACAATGAACTAAAGTTCTTGTGATTGAGTTGTCGTATTTAGTATGCTAAATGTAAACATGAGTCACAATGAACTAAAGTACTGGTGATGGAGTTGTCATCTTTAGAATATTAAATGTAGTAATGAGTGACAATGAACTAAAGTACTTGTGAGGGAGTTGTTGTCTGTAGTATACTAAATGTAAACTTGACAATGAACTAAAGTTCTTGTGATGGAGTTGTCATCTTTAGTATACTAAATGTAAACATGAGTGACAATGTACTGGTGAGAGAGTTGTCTTTTATATAATAAATGTAAGCATGAGTGACAATGAACTAAAGTACTAATGAGGGAATTGTTGTCTGTAGTATACTAAATGTAAACATGAGTGATGAACTAAAGTACTGGTGAGAGAGTTGTCATCTTTAGTATGTTAAATGTAGTAATGAGTGACAATGAACAAAGGTTCTGGTGAGGGAGTTGTCATCTATAGTATACTAAATGTAAACGTGAGTGACAATGAAATAAGGTACTGGTGAGGGAGTTGTTGTCTGTAGTATACTAAATGTAAATGTGAGTGACAATGAACTGAATACTAGTGAGAAAGTTGTCGTCTTTAGTATACTAAATGTAAATATGAGTGCCAATGAACTAAAGTACTTTTGAGGGAGTTGTCGTCTGTAGTATACTAAATGTAAACCTGAGTGAGAATGAACTAAAGTTCTAGTGAGAGAGTTGTCTTCTGCAGTATACTAAATGTAAACATGAGTGATAATGAACTAAAGTGCTGGTGAGGGAGTTTTCATTGTAGTATACTAAATTTAAATGTAAGTGACAATGAATTAAAGTACTTGTGAAGGAGTTTTCATCTGTAGTATATTAAATATAGTCTTGAGTGACAATCAACTAAAGTACTGGTGAGAGAATTGTCATTTGTACTATACTAAATGTAAACATGAGTAACAATTAACTAAAGTACTTGTGAGAGTTGCTGTCTATAGTTTACTAAATGTAGCCATGAGTGACAATGAACTAAAGTACTGGTGAGAGAGTTGTCACCTGCAGTATACTACATGTAAACGTGAGTGGCAAAGAATTAAAGTACTGGTGAGAGAGTTGTTATCTTTAGTATGTTAAACATAGTCATGAGTAACGAACTAAAGTACCAGTGAGGGAGTTGTCATCTTTAGTATACTAAATGTAAACATGAGTGACAATGAACTAAAGTACTGTGAGAGAGTTGTGGTCTGTAGTATACTAAATGTAGTCATGAGTGAGAATGAACTAAAGTACAGGTGAAAGAGTTGTCATCTTTAGTATACTAAATGTAAACATGAGCAACAATGAATGAAAGTACTAGTGAGTGAGTTGTCATCTATAGTAAACTAAATCTTAACATGAGTCACAATGAAATAAAGTACTGGTGAGAGAGTTGTCACCTTTAGTGTACTAAATGTAAACATGAGTGACAATGAACTAAAGTACTGGTGAATGAAATGTCATCTGTAGTATACTAAATGTAGTCAGGAATGAGAATGAACAAAAGTACTGGTGAGTGAATTGTTGTCTTTAGTATGTTAAATGTAGTCATGAGTGACAATGAACTAAAGTACTGGTGAAGGACTTGTCGTCTGTAGTATACTAAATGTAAATGTGACAATGAACTAAAGTACAGGTGAGAGATCTGTCTTTTTGAGTATACTAAATGTAAACACGAGTGACAATAAAATAAAGTACTGATGATAAAGTTTTTGTCTTTAGTATGTTAAACATAGTAATGAGTGACAATGAACTAAAGTACTGGTGAGAGAGTTGTCATCTGTAGTATACTAAATGTAAACGTGAGTGACAATGAACTAAAGTACTGGTGAGGGAGTTGTTGTGTGCAGTATACTAAATGTAAAGATGAGTGTCAATGAACTAAAGTACTGGTAAGTGAGTTGTCATTTGTTTTATACTAAATGTAAACATGAGTAACAATGAAGTAAAGTGCTGGTGAGAGAGTTGTCTGTAGTATGTTAAATGTAAACACAAGTGACAATTAACTAAAGGACTGGTTAGAGATTTGTGGCCTTTAGTATGCTATATGTTAACATGAGTGGCAATGAACTAAACTACTGGTGAGAGAGTTTTCATCTGCAGTATACTAAATGTAGTCATGAGTAACAATGAACTAAAGTACTGGTGAGAGAGTTGTTGTCTTAATATGTTAAATGTAGTCATGAGTGACAATGATCTAAAATACTGGTGAATGAGTTGTCTGTAGTATACTAAATGTAAACATAAGTGACAATGAACTAAAGTACTTGTGAGAGAGTTGTCGCCTTTCGTATACTAAATGTAAACATGAGTGACAATGAAATAAAGTACTGGTGAGAGAGTTGTCTTTAGTATGTTGAACATAGTCATGAGTGACAATGAACTATAGTACTAGTTAACGAGTTGTCTGTAGTATACTAAATGGAAATGTAAGTGACAATGAACTAAAGTACTGGTGAAAGAGTTGTTGTTTTTAGTATACTAAATGTAACATGAGTGACAATGAAATGAAGTACTGGTGAGTGGATTGTTGTCTTTAATATGTTAAACGTAGTCATGAGTGACAATGAACTAAAGTATTTGTAAGAGAGATGTCGTCTTTAGTATACCACATGCAAACATGAGTGGCAATGAACTAAAAAACTTGTGAGAGAGTTGTCGTCTGTAGTTTACTAAATGTAGTCACGAGTGACAATGAACTAAAGTACTGGTGAGAGAGTTGTCTTTAGTATGTTAAATGTAGTCATGAGTAACAGTGAACTAAAGTACTGGTGAGGTAGTTGTCGTCTGTAGTATACTAAATGTAAATGTGACAATGAACTAAAGTACACGTGAGAAATCTGTCTTTTTGATTATAATAAATGTAAACATGAGTGACAATGAAATAAAGTACTGTTGATAAAGGTTTTGTCTTTAGTATGTTAAACAAAGTCATGAGTGACAATGAACTAAAGTACTGGTGAGAGAGTTGTCATCTGTGGTATACTAAATGTAAACGTGAGTGACAATGAACTAAAGTACTTGTGATGGAGTTGTCCTGTGCAGTATACTAAATGTAAAGATGAGTGTCAATGAACTATAGTACTGATAAGTGAGTTGTCATTTGTTTTATACTAAATGTAAACATGAGTAACAATGACGTAAAGTACTGGTGAGAGAGTTGTCTGTAGTTTATTAAATGTAAACATGAGTGACAATGAACTAAAGTACTGGTTAGAGATTTGTGGTCTTTAGTATGCTATATGTAAACATGAGCGGCAATGAACTAAAGTACTGGTGAGAGATTTTTCATCTGTAGTATACTAAATGCAGTCATGAGTGACAATGAACTAAGGTACTGGTGAGAGAGTTGTTGTATTAATATGTTAAATGTAGTCATGAGTACAATGATCTAAAGTACTGGTGCGGGAGTTGTCTGCAGTATACTAAATGTAAACATAAGTGACAATGAACTAAAGTACTTGTGAGAGAGTTGTCTTTCGTATACTAAATGTAAACATGAGTGAGAATGAAATAAAGTACTGGTGAGAGAGTTGTTGTCTTTAGTATGTTGAATGTAGTCATGAGTGACAATGAACTATAGTACTAGTTAACGAGTTGTCTGTAGTATACTAAATGGAAATGTAAGTGACAATGAACTAAAGTACTGGTAAGAGAGTTGTCGTCTTTAGTATACTACATGTAAACATGAGTGGTAATGAACTAAAGTACTTGTGAGGGAGTTGTCATCTGTAGTTTACTAAATGTAGTCACGAGTGACAATGAACTAAAGTACTGGTGAGGGAGTTGTTATCTGTAGTGTACTAAATGTAAATGTGGCAATGAACTAAACCACTGGTGAGAGAGCTGTCATTTTTAGTATACAATATGTAAACATGAGTGACAATGAAATAAAGTACTGGTGAGAGAGTTGTCTTTAGTATGTTAAACGTAGTCATGAGTGGCAATGAAATAAAGTACTGGTGAGAGAGTTGTCATCTGTAGTATACTAAATGTAAACGTGAGTGACAATGAACTAAAGAACTGGTGAGGGAGTTGTCGTGTGCAGTATACTAAATGTAAACATAAGTGACAATGAACTAAAGTACTGGTGAGAGATCGTCTGTGGTATAGTAAATGTAAACGTGAGTGACAATGAAGTAAAGTACTGATGAGAGAGTTGTTTGTAGTATATTAAATGTAAACATGAGTGACAATTAACTAAAGTACCCTTGAAAGATTTGTGGTCTTTAGTATACTATATGTAAACATGAGTGACAATGAACTAATGTACTGGTGAGAGAGTTTTCACCTGTATTATACTAAATGCAGGCATGAGTGACAATGAACTAAAGTACTGGTGAGAGAGTTGTTGTCTTTAGTATGCTGAACGTAGTCATGAGTGACAAGGAACTAAAGTACTGGTGAGGGAGTTGTTGTCTGTAGTGTCATTAATGTAAACATGAGTGACAATGAACTAAAGTACTGGTGAGAGAGTTGTCATCTGCAGTATACTAAATGTAAATGTAGTTGACAATGAATTAAAGTACTGGTGAGATAGTTTTCTTTAGTATGTTAAATGTCATCATGAGTGACAATGAACTAAAGTATTGATGAGAGACTTGTCGTCTTTAGTATACAAATGTAAATGTAAGTGACAATGAACTAGAGTACTGGTGAGGGAGTTGTCGTCTAAATGTAAATGTGAGTGACAATGAACTAAAGTACTGGTGAGGGAGTTGTCTTTAGTATACTAAATGTAATCATGAGCAGCAATGAACTAAAGTACCAGTGAGTGAGTTGTTATCTGTAGTAAACCAAATGTTAACATGAGTTACAATGAAATAAAGTACCGGTGAGAGTGTAGTGTTGTCGGCTTTAGTGTACTAAATGTAAACATGAGTGACAATGAACTAAAGTACTGGTGAGTGAGATGTCATCTGTAGTATACTAAATGTAGTCAGGAATGAGAATGAACAAAAGTACTGGTGAGTGAATTGTTGTCTTTAGTATGTTAAATGTAGTCATGAGTGACAATGAACTAAAGTACTGGTGAAGGACTTGTCGTCTGTAGTATACTAAATGTAAATGTGACAATGAACTAAAGTACAGGTGAGAGATCTGTCTTTTTGAGTATACTAAATGTAAACATGAGTGACAATAAAATAAAGTACTGATGATAAAGTTTTTGTCTTTAGTATGTTAAACATAGTAATGAGTGACAATGAACTAAAGTACTGGTGAGAGAGTTGTCATCTGTAGTATACTAAATGTAAACGTGAGTGACAATGAACTAAAGTACTGGTGAGGGAGTTGTTGTGTGCAGTATACTAAAAGTAAAGATGACTGTCAATGAACTAAAGTACTGGTAAGTGAGTTGTCATTTGTTTTATACTAAATGTAAACATGAGTAACAATGAAGTAAAGTGCTGGTGAGAGAGTTGTCTGTAGTATGTTAAATGTAAACATAAGTGACAATTAACTAAAGGACTGGTTAGAGATTTGTGGTCTTTAGTATGCTATATGTTAACATGAGCGGCAATGAACTAAAGTACTGGTGAGAGAGTTTTCATCTGTAGTATACTAAATGTAGTCATGAGTGTCAATGAACTAAAGTACTGGTGAGAGAGTTGTTGTCTTAATATGATAAATATAGTCATACATGACAATGAACTAAAGTACTGGTGAGGAAGTTGTCTGTAGTATACTAAATGTAAACATAAATGATAATGAACTAAAGTACTTGTGAGAGAGTTGTAGCCTTTAGTATTCTAAATGTAAACATGAGTGAGAATGAAATAAAGTACTGGTGAGAGAGTTTTGTCTTTAGTATGTTGAACATAATCATGAGTGACAATGAACTATAGTACTAGTTAACGAGTTGTCTGTAGTATACTAAATGGAAATGTAAGTGACAATGAACTAAAGTACTGGTGAAAGAGTTGTTGTTTTTAGTATACTAAATGTAACATGAGTGACAATGAAATGAAGTACTGGTGAGAGGGTTGTTGTCTTTAATATGTTAAATGTAGTAATGAGTGACAATGAACTAAAGTATTGGTAAGAGAGTTGTCGTCTTTAGTATACCACATGTAAACATGAGTGGCAATGAACTAAAGAACTTGTGAGAGAGTTGTCATCTGTAGTTTACTAAATGTAGTCACGAGTGACAATGAACTAAAGTGCTGGTGAGAGAGTTGTCTTTAGTATGTTAAATGTAGTCATGAGTAACAGTGAACTAAAGTACCGGTGAGGTAGTTGTCGTCTGTAGTATACTAAATGTAAATGTGACAATGAACTAAAGTACACGTGAGAGATCTGTCTTTTTGATTATACTAAATGTAAACATGAGTGACAATGAAATAAAGTACTGTTGATAAAGGTTTTGTCTTTAGTATGTTAAACAAAGTCATGAGTGACAATGAACTAAAGTACTGGTGAGAGAGTTGTCATCTGTGGTATACTAAATGTAAACGTGAGTGACAATGAACTAAAGTACTGGTGATGGAGTTGTCCTGTGCAGTATACTAAATGTAAAGATGGGTGTCAATGAACTATAGTACTGATAAGTGAGTTGTCGTTTGTTTTATACTAAATGTAAACATGAGTAACAATGAAGTAAAGTACTGGTGAGAGAGTTGTCTGTAGTATATTAAATGTAAACATGAGTGACAATAAACTAAAGTACTGGTTAGAGATTTGTGGTCTTTAGTATGCTATATGTAAACATGAGCAGCAATGAACTAAAGTACTGGTGAGAGATTTTTCATCTGTAGTATACTAAATGTAGTCATGAGTGACAATGAACTAAGGTACTGGTGAGAGAGTTGTTGTCTTAATATGTTAAATGTAGTCATGAGTAACAATGATCTAAAGTACTGGTCCGGGAGTTTTCTGCAGTATACTAAATGTAAACATAAGTGACAATGAACTAAAGTACTTGTGAGAGAGTTGTTGTCTTTAGTATGTTGAACGTAGTCATGAGTGACAATGAACTATAGTACTAGTTAACGAGTTGTCTGTAGTATAGTAAATGGAAATGTAAGTGACAATGAACTAAAGTACTGGTAAGAGAGTTGTCATCTTTAGTATACTACATGTAAACATGAGTGGCAATGAACTAAAGTACTTGTGAGAGAGTTGTCGTCTGTAGTTTACTAAATGTAGTCACGAGTGACTATGAACTAAAGTACTGGTGAGGGAGTTGTCATCTGTAGTGTACTTAATGTAAATGTGGCAATGAACTAAACCACTGGTGAGAGAGCTGTCATTTTTAGTATACAATATGTAAACATGAGTGACAATGAAATAAAGTACTGGTGAGAGAGTTGTCTTTAGTATGTTAAACGTAGTCATGAATGGCAATGAAATAAAGTACTGGTGAGAGAGTTGTCATCTGTAGTATACTAAATGTAAACGTGAGTGACAAACTAAAGAACTGGTGAGGGAGTTGTCGTGTGCAGTATACTAAATGTAAACATAAGTGACAATGAACTAAAGTACTGGTGAGAGATCGTCTGTGGTATAGTAAATGTAAACGTGAGTGACAATGAATTAAAGTACTGACGACAGAGTTGTTTGTAGTATATTAAATGTAAACATAAGTGACAATGAACTAAAGTACTTGTGAGAGAGTTGTCGCCTTTCGTATACTAAATGTAAACATGAGTGACAATGAAATAAAGTACTGGTGAGAGAGTTGTTGTCTTTAACAAAAACGTAAAAGTGGCAAGAGCGAGCAAACTGGAACTGAAATCCTGGAACACAATATCTGCACCACCAGTAGAAAAATAGTTTTTATTAAAGATAAGTGCTTTCGGTAGAGAGCAATCTCCCCACCTTCATCAGATCACAGTTTTATTTAAAAATCAGAGTCTTATATATTCGTACCATCCTGTTAATTAATCAATTAGCATGGTTGCTAATAAGGTGATGAATTCAACAATAATTCACTATATTTTTTAAAACATTTTTGTACAATGAACAGTTTTAAAAATCATTATATATCTTATTGTAATATTTTTGTAACCTCATACATTCATATGAAATCACATAAAGGGGCACGCAAAAATAATAAAATTTAAACATCTTTAAACAGCTTAAAATTGTTTCCGTAACTAACGAATGTTTTCTACAGTTTCAAAAACGGGAGGGGCAAGTACACTAGCAAACAAAAGCCCATAAATTTTTATATATTTATATGATCTTACACTGTTCTCTATTAAAATAATCGGACAACCTCCCTGCCATTCTATAAGCCTTATAAAAAGCTTTTTAAAAGGCACACAGGAGAAACTTTTTGATCGTTCCAAAAACCTGTTTGGACCTGTATAAAGCATTTTTTAAAAAGTCAGTTTAAAAATCATTTAAAAAGTCATTATAACCCCTATCAAAAATCAATTAACCACAGTGAACAAAGTAAACAAAGTAAACAAATTAAACAAAACAAAACTAAGCAAGATTAATTTGGAAACAGTCAGTTGGTGGCAATTCAATATTGTGTAATACTGTTCAATAGTTCCCTGATGTGTCCAATAAAGACTAAGCACCAAAGACAGTCAGATGACCAGTTGTTCACAAAGTGCAGGATGGTGGCTAAACCATTTGGATATTAAATTTAATAATAACTTCTTTGGCATGCTGAACAATAAGCCTTAATAATCCCATTATCCAATTGTCTGCACTTCTGGTCATCTGATTGTAATCCACCCTGTGTTTTTGTAAAAGTTAATTGTTTTGTTAAATTAATTTAATGTAATAAAATATAATAATCAAAAATCGAATAGAAACTTTCTGATTAGAACCAAGGGAAGGGGTCTACCCCTCCTGTAAATATTATAAACTCAAACCTATCAGATGGTTGTTAATTAGAACTAAAAAGTCAAATGCCCATATTATGTGGCTAAAAATGACAAAAAGTGACAGGACGCAAGACCACACTAGACATTTACCATCAACTCTAAATATCATTCCACCTAACCCTATCCTATCTCTTAAGGGCTTTTACATTTACCATCAACTCTAAATATCATTCCACCTAACCCTATCCTATCTCTTAAGGGCTTACTGCATATTGAAATTAAAAGCCCTTAAGAGATAGGATAGGGTTAGGTGGAATGATATTTAGAGTTGATGGTAAATGTCTAGTGTGGTCTTGCGTCCTGTCACTTGGGCAGTTGACTTTTTAGTTCTAATTAACAACCATCTGATAGGTTTGAGTTTATAATATTTACAGGAGGGGTAGACCACTTCCCTTGGTTCTATTCAGAAAGTTTCTATTCGATTTTTGATTATTATATTTTATTACATTAAATTAATTTAACAAAACAATTAACTTTTACAAAAACACAGGGTGGATTACAATCAGATGACCAGAAGTGCAGACAATTGGATAATGGGATTATTAAGGCTTATTGTTCAGCATGCCAAAGAAGTTATTATTAAATTTAATATCCAAATGGTTTAGCCACACCACCATCCCACTTTGTATCCAACTGGTTTAGCTGACATCCTGTCTTTGCAACTGGTTAGTCTTTATTGGACACATCAGGGAACTATTGAACAGTATTACACAATATTGAATTGCCACCAACTGACTGTTACCAAATTAATCTTGCTTAGTTTTGTTTAGTTTAATTTGTTTACTTTGTTCACTGTGGTTAATTGATTTTTGATAGGGGTTATAATGACTTTTTAAATGATTTTTAAAATGACTTTTTAAAAAAGGCTTTATACAGGTCCAAACAGGTTTTTGGAATGATCAAAAAGTTTCTCCTGTGTGCCTTTTAAAAAGCTTTTTATAAGGCTTATAGAATGGCAGGGAGGTTGTCCGATTATTTTAATAGAGAACAATGTAAGATCACATAAATATATAAAAATTTATGGGCTTTTGTTTGCTAGTGTACTTGCCCCTCCCGTTTTTGAAACTGTAGAAAACATTCGTTAGTTACGGAAACAATTTTAAACTGTTTAAAGATGTTTAAATTTTATTGTTTTTGCGTGCCCCTTTATGTGATTTCATATGAATGTATGAGGTTACAAAAAGATTACAATAAGATATATAATGATTTTTAAAACTGTTCATTGTACAAAAATGTTTTAAAAAATATAGTGAATTATTGCTGAATTCATCACCTTATTAACAACCATGCTAATTGATTAATTAACAGGATGGTACGAATATATAAGACTCTGATTTTTAAATAAAACTGTGATCTGATGAAGGTGGGGAGATTGCTACGGCGCTTATCTTTAATAAAAACTATTTTTCTACTGGTGGTGCAGATATTGTGTTCCAGGATTTCAGTTCCAGTTCGCTCGCTCTTGCCACTTTTACGTTTTTTACAAGTTTGGGTATCGTATTTGTTGCAGAGTTGTTGTCTTTAGTATGTTGAACGTAGTCATGAGTGACAATGAACTATAGTACTAGTTAACGAGTTGTCTGTAGTATACTAAATGGAAATGTAAGTGACAATGAACTAAATTACTGGCGAAAGAGTTGTTGTTTTTAGTGTACTAAATGTAAACATGAGTGACAATGAAATGAAGTACTGGTGAGTGGATTGTTGTCTTTAATATGTTAAACGTAGTCATGAGTGACAATGAACTAAAGTATTTGTAAGAGAGATGTCGTCTTTAGTATACCACATGCAAACATGAGTGGCAATGAACTAAAAAACTTGTGAGAGAGTTGTCGTCTGTAGTTTACTAAATGTAGTCACGAGTGACAATGAACTAAAGTACTGGTGAGAGAGTTGTCTTTAGTATGTTAAATGTAGTCATGAGTAACAGTGAACTAAAGTACTTGTGAGGTAGTTGTCGTCTGTAGTATACTAAATGTAAATGTGACAATGAACTAAAGTACACGTGAGAAATCTGTCTTTTTGATTATAATTAATTTTCACTGTGTATACTAAATGTAAAGT
>NC_056743.1:519014381-519130290 GCF_019279795.1 Protopterus annectens | reverse complement strand
AGGTATGAGTGTAAGAACATTGGGAAACAAATTAGCTCAGGACCTCATAAGAGGTCATAAGTGAACCTTAATCCCTTAGGTCTTTCCATAAACGCAAGGTCACAAAAAGCTGATCTATTTTGACATTCATACTGATTTATTGAGTGGGATTTTATTAACCTCTAATGGCAAGTTTTACTACTTCATTAAGCTTCTCCAATCTGGGGGAAGAAAAACTTTCTATCTTACTTCAATGGTAATTGTCATCATACATTAAACAAAGTATGATTTCTTGCTCAACAGCAGTGCTGTGACAACTTTTCCCTATAGTTGTTCATAACAGCTCATCTTTCAAACATTTAAATGACCAGATTAAATTGCCTCTGACCAAACTGTAAAAGACCGAGTCTAGTTTTAAAGCACATAAATGTTCATCAAAACCTAATGATTTCACAGGAAAAAATGTTTGGAATAAAATTTCTGTTTTATCTCCAACTTTGCAATTATACATACATAAGCCAACTCCATTGTCAGTCATGAGAGCACAAATCACACAAGGTTGTTAAAACTCCTTTGCGATCAGAAAATTGCATACAATATGTTTTTTATAACACAGAAACACTTTCTAACCACCAAGTTAAAACCACCTCTATGGATTCACAAAAATCCTCACTGCTTACGCCAACTGCTCAACCCGGTTTGGGCAATTAGTACGACAGAGAGAAAATATGACTCCAAGACTCATACGGCTGAAATGAGAAATATTACATTATTGGCTCATTACCTTACCTCTAAACTGAATACTGCACACTCAGACCTAATCATGCTTTTGTTCTCCCAAAAGGGCCATGCATTCCATAAGTAAGTTAGCCCCCAACATTCACTCACACAGATATTACCATGTCCCAAAAGGGCCATGCATTCCATAAGTAAGTTAGCCCCCAACATTCACTCACACAGATATTACCATATCCCAAAAGGGCCATGCATTCGTTAAGTAAAGTTAGCCCCCAACATTCACTCACACAGATATTACCATATCCCAAAAGGGCCATGCATTCCATAAGTAAGTTAGCCCCCAACATTCACTCACACAGATATTACCATATCCCAAAAGGGCCATGCATTCCATAAATAAAGTTAGCCCCCAACATTCACTCACACAGATATTACCATATCCCAAAAGGGCCATGCATTCCATATGTAAAGTTAGCCCCCGACATTCACTCACACAGATATTACCATATCCCAAAAGGGCCATACATTCCATAAGTAAGTTAGCCCCCGACATTCACTCACACAGATATTACCATATCCCAAAAGGGCCATGCATTCCATAAGTAAGTTAGCCCCCGACATTCACTCACACAGATATTACCATATTCCAAAAGGGCCATGCATTCCATAAGTAAAGTTAGCCCCCAACATTCACTCACACAGATATTACCATATCCCAAAAGGGCCATGCATTCCATAAGTAAAGTTAGCCCCCAACATTCACTCACACAGATATTACCATATCCCAAAAGGGCCATGCATTCCATAAGTAAGTTAGCCCCCAACATTCACTCACACAGATATTACCATATCCCAAAAGGGCCATGCATTCCATAAGTAAGTTAGCCCCCAACATTCACTCACACAGATATTACCATATCCCAAAAGGGCCATGCATTCCATAAGTAAGTTAGCCCCCAACATTCACTCACACAGATATTACCATACAGACACACACAGCCACCCACATCCACTCATCCATAAACAATCCCCACCTCTGAAGCAGCAAACTCGCACTCATCCATTCACCTTTACAAACACCTCAACGCATGCATAAACGTGCACAGTTCTCTACCTAATCTTTCCTCCACTGCGACCACTTGGGCAGGCAGTCTGACAAGCTCACACACTTATGTAGCCAAACTCTTGCCTCTAGAGATATATTGTACACATGTACACAATAACATACTGACCCATGTCTTAACTTATTTGTACCACAAGTAAATGGGTGACCACAGTGTTTTTATAGTGGTCATTTTTTCCCCCAGAAGAGCAAAATTTTACTCAGCCATGTGATTCTCTAAATCAAACTGAGCAAATCGGGTATCACAGTCAATCTGGGGAGAAAACACATAGCTAATTAGCACTGGTCACTCCTCTGGATATCTATATATTAGCTCACAGCTTCACCTGCAAGACTGCACTCTGCACTGACGTCCTGCAAGGGGAAAACCTGAAAGGTGTAGCAGTGTCTGAATCAGAACGGCTTAGTGCAAAACAGCAACCTTCTGAGCAGTTAAGACTTGTGCATCATACTGAGCCTTTTTGAGTTCTAGCCCCAAAGTCCTACTATCACCCAATTCCTTAAAAACAGGACATGTAGTTAGGATATCATTGACACATGGATACAAGTTAAAATTCACTCCAAGATGTATAACTTGAAACTTATTACTATTAACTTCCACCTTAATATTTTGGGTTCATTATATATAATTAGCGGTTATTAAAAAACTGGCAACTTTTGTATCACCAGGAAACTTTGCCACTCATCCACTTTGGCAGCTGACCTTAAGGCTATAAGCATACCAGAACAATAGGTTCCCAATAAAAACCCTGCAAAACATGCTCCAGATACTTAAAGAATTGTGACAGAGTTTTTAATAAATACACTCTAATTTCTGTCAAATAACCATTCGTTATTTGAACAAAAATTATAATAAGGATTATTGTCCCATAATTTCAATGTTTCTATTACTGATGAATGTGCAACAGAATCAAAAACGTTTGCCAAGAATAAGAATGTAATATCTAATGCTACTCTCTTCTCTACTGCTTCAATGACTGATGCATAAAAAATGGATAAGGTTTGAAACATGTCAACTGTTTTTATAGACCATTTCTTTAAGAGCATTTTTGGGTAAATGATTTTTAATAACACTGTTTTGAAGCATTTAACCAATATAGTACTCAGTCAAATAAGCCGGTTATTCTTGAAATTGCCTGCATCACCACCGCCGACTGCCAAATATTGGGGACAAAGTTTTGCCCATGTTGTTCCATTTATCTGTTTTGTAAAGCAAATGAAAACGTTTGAAAAAATCCCAGCAAACTTGCCTGAAATTCCTGGCTTCAGTGTCAACTGAGAATAAAAACTCTGCCATGTCCTTTTTAAAACTGCAAGTGACTGTTTTTATAGTCTGAAGAAGAACCTGGAAAGTTGTAAGGAATGAAAATATTCACCATTTTATTGTTTTATAATATAAAGGGTTGTACTGCTGGACACTGAATAAAAATGTGCCAAGTGGTGATTAATGTTTGGAAAACATTGGGAACAAAATCCTATTTCAGATTCATCTGAAGGAAATGAGTTTAACAAGAACTGATACAGTCTTTGATTTGATGAAAAAAAAAAAACATTTAAGCAATCTGGTACAGATGAATGTTTATGAACTTATTAGCTCTATTTAAAGACACAACTAAGCTATTCTTATGTATGCACGTCTGTGTGTGAGATTTTTGCCCCTGTGTCTGCTGACCATCAAACCACCCCCCTTGGTCATTCATATATTTTTTGAGGTGGGTGTCACCTAGGTGCTTCCTCCTCACCAGGCATCCTGGCAATGAGTTTTTTTTTCTTTTTATGTTCACTTTTATGACAAAACCCTACCCCTATAGTGATGTGAGCACTTACATCAATGCAAGGACTATCTATACCCCCAAGTCTACACGTGCATTCTCTCCTACATCACTGAAGAGCTACACACTCTGGCTTGGGTGGCCACAACCACAGCTTTCCTGCACCACTTCTCAACTGTGCAAATTTTTGTAGAATGTCCAGATTTTTGTCGCATATTTTTGGTCCGTTTCTCATAAAATTCTGGTTTTCTGGCATACTTGGTAAATCATTGAGGGTTGAAATCAGAATATGACAGGCATTTGAGTTTCAAGCTTCATACTCTTCGGAAAATTCATGCTAATGTAAAATCTGTTATTATATACATTTTCTAAGCTTGTAAGAGCAATATTTAAAAAGTGTCCCTATTTTTAGGCCTTTGCCCCCCCCCCCTTATTTATGGCTTTGTACAGATTTTTTGCTCTAAGAGGTTGAGAGGTACCAGCTCCCCACATTGCGATGGGCCTCTGTTCTTCTGCCAAGGCCCTGTCATTAGACCAGTGGAATGAGTCAGATGGGGACCACTGCCTACCCTGTCTGAGCCATCAAGCTTCCAAGCTGCTAGTCAGATTCAGATCCTATGCGCTCTGAGGGTTTTTATCCCTCTACATTACATCTAATATCACAGCATTCACAAAAAAAATAAAAAGTTTTGACCAATAGCTATGTGGACAGCGCAGTGGTGCAGCAGTAGCATTGCTGCCTCTCAGCAAGAGGTTCTCTGGTTCAGTTCTCAACTGGAATGCCTTCTGTGCAGAGTCTGCATGTCCTCCATGCATTTGTGTGGGTTTTCTCAGAGTACTCCGGTTTCTTCCCACATTACAAAGACATGCGGCTAGAGCATTTCTCCCTGGGCCTCTGTTGAGAATTGGTTTTGTTCCAAATCGGAAAGAAGGCAGTATTCACTTAATGCTGATTATTTTTTTTTAAACTTCTCACAGATGATCTTTACTAACTTTTTATCCAAAGGGAAAGTGATCAAAACAATAAATAGCCCTGCACGCAGGGGCCCGTAACATGATGATGAGTAAACAACCACAAATATGTGCAAAACCACACACACACAGACAGACACAAACCAACCTGTAATCAGGTAACACACTCCCCATGTACATAAAGTATTGAAAAATTGCCAACCTGAATACATCACTTGTAATACATTTTATTACAAAAAGTCAGTATAATTAGCTTGGTTGAACTATTTATGAGAGTTCCTACTATGGTAAAGAATCAACTGTGTTTGTAAAAAAATATCTTGATGGATACAAGGAACCCCTTCTACATTTATACAATTAACATTCTGCAAGTTTTAAAAAGGTATTTATGAAACTAATAAATTAAAAACTTCTTAGATGGCATACATCAACATCAATGTTTACATTATTGATAAGTTTCATCTCATGGAACACAATGTTCTACTTTTGTCAACTTTTTGGAGAAATCTTAATGTAACTTAAGATGTATGACCTTTTTTCTTTCATCACATTTTGCAGCCTACATGCATCGCTTATTTCCAGAAAGTTGCAGAACTAATTAGCATACAGCATGAGCAAAATAAGATACATAATTCCCAAAACTGCACATTTAAATGTATTCCCCTCCTAATAAAGTTGCGTCGTCAATGATGAAGCTTTGATGCAGAAACAATTGCTGACGTTATCCTGGGTTTGATTTAAACATAACTAAATAATTTATTCGGTTGAATGAACTTCATTTATTTCATGCTAATAGTCCCATCTGAATGATGACACAATTGCATTACGGAATCAGTGCTTTCTGTCAGCAGTGTATCCAACAATTTAATTTCTTCCATGCTGATAATTTATTCTGATAGCCTGCTGGAAACTATACTCTAGCCATAGCTGGCTGATTGCTTGCACTGCAGCCAGCCAATCATGACTGCTATTTATTTTTAATTATACAATGCCTACTCTAAAACGTGCACGCTGATTGGCCAGCCCAACCAGCGTGCCCGTGTAAATCATCTAATTGACTAGGGAAAAGGTCCGTGCCCGGTTTTTTCCGTCCTAACCGCTATGTAAAATTAGCTTAAGTAGTTTAACATAAAAGATTACATACACAAAAAAACAAGCAACGATCTGCTTTGCTTTTCTGTTTTCTCGCTATGTCTCGCTTAACACAACTCCTTAGTAAAGCTCTGCAAGTCTTTAATCTCCGTGTCGCTGCTACGCTGTTTTAGACTTTAACGTTTTATGCACAAAAAAGTTTTTAAAATAGCGTTAAATAGGCTTGGGTTACTAATATCCTAAACCCATTTTTTTAAGCCGGTTTAACTCTCGCCTCTCCGTTGCTTCCCGCCAGACAGAATGTACTGGAGATGCTGCCGCCAGTATGCTTTTGCCTACAGATCGCGGTATCATGCAGTACATCATTAGACAGCACAACTAATACTCATTCTCTGTGGTAATGTTACTCCACCCACAGTGAAGCATCCGGCTTCTCGGGACCAAACCACGCCCAACCGTAATCCAGTAGCTCTACCCCAGTTATATTATTCTGTCTTGAATATTGCAGAAATTTCAAACAGAAACAAGAGAAGACATTTGCAACATTAGTTAGTATATGCTCACAGGAATCAAAGAAAAATAGTTTTCTCAGATACAATTATGGGCAGCTACAGACCTCCCTTCTCAAACGAATTCCAACTGTTCTGTGCTTCTATGAGCTTTTGCAAGTGTATTTTAAGAATGCCTAAATAGATATGGCTCTCTACTCAACTTCTCTAGCTCTCTCAGTCACTGCCAAGTGTTCATCCTCTAGAGGTATTATGTATTCTTTCAGAATTCATTCTTCTGTATGTATAAAACTGTGTTTGCAGTTATTTACTATGCAGTGAAAATGGGATTTATTTATTCATCTTTCAATGCAATAAGTGGGTGTGTCCCAAATGATCCCTCTCCGCTATTACATGAGCCAGAGGCAAAAACATGGCTGTTGGAAATGCACTTAATATGCATTACTTAAATCCAGTAAAAATGAATCAGTTGAAGAACAAGTACAACAAAGGTGTGAAAGCTAACATGCTAGACTGTAGTTCTTTATCCAGTTCCACTCGCAGCGATGTAAAGCGATGGAGCCTATCTCTATGGTAACAAATGCACTCTTAAAAAACATTCAGTCTCAAAACACTCTTGCTGCACGAAGTTTTACTATCACTGATTCTGAAGTATGTTAATAGTTTTATCACTCCATTACACAGCATCCAATTTTTACATACAGTCTTGTAAATCAATGTTTTATATACATTTTATTATGAAGCCTGAAGTGCTAGAAAATCAAATACAATCCATCACCATGAACCCCCTCTTCCTCGTTTTATATGTGGGGCTGGGGTGTCGTGTTTACCATTGCCATCTCTCTCGATTCAACGTCACACTTCTGCCTTCTTTGACATTCATGCCCGACTGCTGCAGATCTTCTCTTACAATCTCCATCTGCCTCTCTACTAGATGTTCTCATTTCCTCTCAGCATTTTCACTTTTCTCTTAAATCTTCTTCACCAGATTTTCTTCTGAGAAAAATCACTGATTTAAAACTCCTGTAGTAGCGGAATATATTTTAATATCTCTGTAACAGAGCTTCTATGATAACCTGGCAATGGGAACCAAAAACCTAAGCTCAGAATGACGATCCAAGGTCACTGCAACCAAGTGGTCATGAGTAATCCATCAGACTACTGGTTTAGATTTCCCTTAACCCACATACAGGAAATGGTACGAGTTGTGCAAGTGTGAAGTGATGTTTGCAGTATACTCAATTATCTGACAGATACAAACAGGCTTCCAATTATTTGCTATGCTTTCTCTTTCTCCACATTGGTTACACCTTTGCTTGTTTCAGTCTTATGCTAAAGGATATTCATTCCGCAGAAATATATTTTAGGTTGTCCCCAGTACCCAACAAATCCTCTCTTACCATTCACAGTTATTCTATTTGAAGTATGTTGCATTTTCCCATCCTTTACATCCAGTTACCCATACTTCCCAACCCCTAAGACCATACATATCTTTCATCACATTTTTCAACTTCATGTACTTTACTACATAGTGACCAGAAGCAAACGGCACTTTGTTGAAAGGAGAATGCCCAACTGGACAAAACCCTGTTTCAGGTGAAAGCTAAAGAGGAAGAAAACAATCCAGCTAAGCAATTACAGTCTATAGTTACAAATCCAAATATTTCGGATAGTACTGTTCTGCTCACCACAAACTTCCCAATGAAACACTGGATTACCCAAGTCTACAAGACCTACCACGGTGTTCCATGCTAATGACTTGCTGTGTTCCTATAGTTTGAACCTTCACTGCACTTCAAATGATATTCACTGCCTTGAGTATTATAATATTGTGTCTCAGCTGAACCTTGTTCTATGCTTGGATGACATAAGCCCTGTTTGAATCTATGTTATCCTCTGTACCATATATCTAGAGCACTGCATTTCGACCCAAATAAGAGCTACAGTAAACTGATCCAAAATGAAAAACTATTCTGAACATAGCAAATTCTTGTTTATCAACAGCATTCTTTACAGTGACGACCTCAATGCAAAACCTAGCCTATCTACCCACAATGCAATTTTAAATAACTACAGTGACCCCAAATGGCTAAACACCACTGCTTTTAAATCCTGATAGCCTGACACTATAAGTGCTTGGAATAAACTTAGGAAAATAAATCTTATGATTACTACTACTATAATATTATAATCTGGATGATCAGGTTGCTCCATCTACAACTATAGCCTGTTTTTATGGAAGACAAAGTCATACCTCTCACATTTGGGATGGGAGGGTGGCCTCATGGTTAAGGTGTTTGCCTTACAAACTCAAGATGCAGGGTTTTAGTCTCACAAGGGATAATTGGCTAGGCTTAAAATGGCTCACAAGGGCAGTTAGCTTAGTACTAACCTATGAACCTATGTATCTCATTTGGGGTCTTAAAAAAGTTCATGTCCCTCAAATTTTCACACAAAGGGTCTGTTACAACTTTCAGTGTTAAGTATTTTTAACTGATATCCATGGTAAATAGAAATTAATCATATTAATTAATTAAAAGATCTTTTATATATGTAAAACCATTATATTTTAGCCATCCTATAACCTTCCTAGTTGAACTTGTTAGTAAGCCATTAGTATGTGTTCCACATTTTGCCCATGTATTCCACATTATGAGGGCTAGTGTTACTAATTTTGGGGATGAAAGGTTGAGAGCTATGCATTAAAGTGGTACTTTTGAAGGGTTAGGGAAAAACTTTACAGGCCAGTGAAAATTCCCCCACATCTCCACTGGGGGTGCTGCTGCTGAATGAAGATTCCAATGTCTATGGCATGTCAGTGGTTATACAAGTTTTGCCTGAGTCAAAGGTCCAGCCAACCGTGATAAATAGTGGCAGTTTATCTGACGCCACTATGTTACAGCCTGACATACTTATTTCCCAGTGGAGTGTCTCTGACTCATCTATTTCTAAAAAATGGAAAGGGTTAGGCCTAAGCTGAAGGAAAAAGTCTAGTCAAGGGGTGCTGATGATGTTATAAGGTGCAATGTTAGGATAAAATTGGGGCTGATATTGGACAGACAAAGGGAGACGGTATAGATCTGGTGCAACTAGAAATTTATAAGCAGAACCAATGATGATGAGTTCAGTTGAACCTATAATTTTAAGTACATTTATACAAAAATTTATGTTGAGTAGATGGGAAAGTCTGGCTCAGTTTCTGGTACCACCCAGAAGAAATGGTTTCTGGTTAATATACACTGAGGTAACACCACCCTAATGGAGAGGAGTGAGTGTTTTTATGGCAGATGACTCTGTGATCATTGGAAGTTAAGACTGAGGGGATTCAAACAGTCCTACACAGAGATATGCAAATACAAAACATT
The DNA here is from genome assembly GCF_019279795.1 of Protopterus annectens. Taxonomy (NCBI): domain Eukaryota; kingdom Metazoa; phylum Chordata; order Ceratodontiformes; family Protopteridae; genus Protopterus; species Protopterus annectens. The sequence goes on along the minus strand of NC_056743.1, from coordinate 519,120,740 downwards.
AGTTTTAAACAAGAATCTGCATGAAATAAAATACTGTGAACATTTTTGTAAACATATGATGACAGATCTGCATGTTCATGGTTCTACCTTCTCAACTCACAGGATTAAAATGCTAGTGTACTCCACATGGTGAAAATTGCCCCCTGGCTTAAACTCCTCCCCTTACCTTAATGCCAACAGTATTGGCATTTTCTCAGAAAAGTTTAGATTTTCTGGGAAATCATTGAGGATTCCAGTCAATCAGTAATGTCAGACACTAAAATGTCATACTTTTTACTCTTCAGAAAATGCATGCTGATGCAAAACCTGTTGATCTATTAACTTTTTAAGGGAATTAAAGCAATATTTACAAATGGTCCCTGATTTTGGCTTTCTGTCCCCGATCCTTGAAAAAAGAAGTTGAGAGATGTGCCCTCATGTGCCAAGCTTGAGGAAGGTAGGCAGGAGTATTGAAGATGAATCACAATGATGCAGCTTTATCTTTCTGGTAAGTAAATAACTTTCATGATAAAGTTCATCCTCTTTAATCCGCAGGCCAGAGTCCCCAACTAAACTTCCTAAACAGCATCACAAAATGATCACATAAATGACTGCAACCCCTAAGGAGGACTTAGACCTTGAAATCACATTCAGCTTATTGTCTTGCAAAAATATTCAGGGAAGCTAACACTGCAGCCACAGAATCATCATCCACAGACGTGTTCTTGAAAAATGACTGAAGTTTATCATAACAATGTAGTGAAAAACATCTGGACAGAGCAACTGTTCAAACCTCCATTGTCATTTTACTAAAGGCATAGTATACAAACAGCTAGGAATATTTTATAAAGATCTTTCTTTGGCTCAGATAAAATCAAAGTTGTTTATGCAAAGTAATAGACATTAATCTTATTCAAATAATTTGGATAAAACAATGGAAAGATATTTTTTGGTTTAGATTTACTTCCATTACTACTTCTGGTATGAAGGTCTAGTTGGTTTGCAAGACTACCTATCTTTGTGAAGACATGATACAGGGACATTACACTAAAGGCCTAAAGCTCTCCTCTCTGAGTGAGTTTACAGCAACTTAAACAAGAGCTTTCTATGAACAATGCTTCAATTCTGTCTTACAGGCTCGCTGAAAAAGAAGGGGAATCAGTTTCTACAAAAAATACAAATGCCAAGAGGCAACTGGCTCTCAAAATGGAATTTTAATTATGAATGTACCCACACAAAAAGCCTTATACACATTCAATGAAACCAAAGAAGCATTTTGGAAACCTTGATGAAAATTCAAAAAAGCAAACAAATGACCTTGAAGAGAGGCATAAGTATGGCCGGAGTCAAAGATCTGGATGAGGTAAGTCAAGACTACAGAACAGGAACTTATACAGGTCCAACTCCTCATAGTGTCCCAAACTGAAAAATGTGTCTGCTTGCCTGTTCTACATTTTCTCATACTGATTTTCAGAACAGAAGTCAGGGTCTGGATGACCAATGAGGGTAAGCTGCATCACTAGTCATCAAAAGAGGTGAAGAAGCCAAGAGGTTCACCTGAGGGTATGAAGATCCAGGTGAGGCCATCATAACTGGTGGGTCAGAAGGATTCTGGAGGGTCTTACCCTGATATCCTTCTATAGAAGATAAGGCCAGAGCAAAGGACACTACCCCTGAAAAGGGTCAAATGAGGTTATAGGAATGACCTTGGATGTCTTCTGTTTTACTTTAAGAACTTTAAAATCAGATGACATGAAAGAAAGTATAGTGGAAAATGTACAGCCATTCCTAGAGTATAGCAATATTAGGCTGCTACCCTACAAACATCATCAGGAAAAGAAGCAGCCCAAAGTTGCACTGCATAAGGAAGTAAAAAAAGGTCAGAATAAAGTCTCTCCAACTGACAGAATAACTTCTGTATTACTGTTTGGCTTAAAGACATCTGCAGTGTCAACAAACACTAGCTGAGCCTGGTGAGCAGGGAGACTTTCTCCAGGAATAGCCCATACCCATAACCTCATCAATTCTTAATATAACATGTAGAAAGGGGTTCTCTTTTGCTTGATGATATACCATACCACACCACTGTCATGCTGCTGGTGTGCATGGCATTGCAACTTGGGGGAAGGAGGTGGGAAGCCTGGGATGCCTGAAGACAGACATACAAACTCATTTGCAGGACAGTGATGTGCAGACTTGTCACATGCTGTCACCGCATATTGGTCTGTCCACCTTGAAAATGGTCCCCCACCCCACAGCAAAGGCATATGTGGTTACAGTCATGAAAGAAGTGGGAAGGTGAAAGGGACTACCCAAAGAAAGAGTGAAAAAACTACCATCTGAGATGCTTCTGACATATCTCAAATTTCCTGATTTGGTCCACCATCACTTTCAGGTACTGGCTCTTCAGGGTCCTGTGGAGTAGCCTCATACAATACGTCACATGAGGCACTAGACAAACTGTGGTTACCATCGCTTCCAGCATCTCTCTAGATATATGGCTACTGAAAGAAAAGTATTTTAGAAAAACTGGGATACCATTTGTATATGAATCCTGTCTGGAGGAAGAATGATTTTGCAAAGAAGATTGTCAAGTGAACAGCCTATGAATATGCAGGGTCTACAATACCTGCATCTAAGACTTCAAAGTGCTCATCATTCCAAAGGCTTGAAAGCAGTGAAGAGGAGAGTACACTGCAGATATCCAGTTCTGCACAAGCATGGCTTTGCAGTTAATACACATACGGAGGGCTGAGGTAGGGCAAAATTAAAGGGCCTGGAACTAAAAATGACAAATGCTACCTAGAAGTTAAGAACTGTCACTGTCATAGTTCCCTACTGCAGATTCCCAAGAGGAGTTAACATCCTTTTGCACAAGTTCTTACCATGTCTTCTTGCTGAGCAATGTTCTAAAAAGGATTATTAAGAGGCAAGCTTGAACTTACCATACCCAACATGATCCCACTGTCATCCAAAGATTCTCTATCCCTGTGTTACAAAACCCAGGCAGGCAGGCTCAGAGGCTGCCCAATACCAATGGTGAAATAAGGTTATCCAAAACAGAAAAGAAAATCCACTTCACCTCCACGACTCAAATCATATAAAACTAAGACGTATTTCTTATGTAAAACCAAGATGCATTTATTAGGTTATATATACATTACATTACTTTCAAATCAACCTATCACAAACAATAAAATCATTTAAACAACCTCCTGAAATGTATCACTATTTAAACTAATGATCCAGTTTGTCTCCCTTTGTTCAAGGGTATTATTTAAGTCACCTAGTCTCCCATTACTAACAAGCTGTTCCAGTACTTTAAATATAAAATTATGTGAGTTGTTAGTATTCATAACCTGTGCTGCAAGTGCATTAATGGGGTAAAATTTCCTAATAGCTAATAAATGTCTTTTGTTGTTTATTTGGCTACCTGTCAGTCATGTATGCGTTTTTATGTGGGTAAAACAAAAAGACAGTTAAAAGAAAGGGTTAGGGAACATTTATTAACTTATTATCAGAAGACTGAAGAAGTTCCTTGAATAGGGAAGAAAGCGCTAAACTAACTTGGAATAAACTTTTGATCCTTTCATGGTTGTCCTTCACTCTTGCTGGTGCTTTGGATTACTTGGTTTTGGTACTGATCAGTGGAAGTTCAGCACTAACCCCTTATGTCAGATGTTCTCAAAGTCTGACATTAGCAAGAAAGTTCTTAGTGTAAATAGTCTATGGGTTGGATTTCCTGGTCTTCAACGTGATACCGGACGGAGTTGATACTAATGTCAGGATAAGTTAACACTGAGACACAAGGCCAAGTAGACTGCTGGCAAAGTAGGATTAGATTCTGAAGCTATGGCCAAAGTGGGCAACCCCAACATGGTAAAGTCTAACTTTATTAGTGCTGGAACTTGCAAGTTATTAGCCAAACTTGAATAACCTGTGCTGAAGCAGGGGTGGTAAAGGGGCAGCAGTATATGTAGACAAAGATACATTATCCCTGTCTGCCCTAGAACTAGATGGAGACAGGATGAGACCCATAGTAACAAGTGCATAAGGCGGGGCCATTTGACAGTTTCAATGTCAATGGAAACTGGCCTGTGGTACAAAATAGAATAAACCTGGCACACTATGGTATGAATGTTACACATCTGGAGAAGACCACCTTGGAAAAGGGAACGAAGCACTACCCCTTCTAACAGATCAAAGAGGAGACTTTCATAATGATCACCACTAGCATAAATACACCAGAATCAGAAGACGAGTCCCTTTCATCCTGCCTATGGACTTTAATGAAGGGAAAGAAACGTCCTTAGGCACCGATTTCTCACACCTCTTGCAACTTTGGAAGTTCTAGCTTTGTCCTTGGACACGGAATGCAATTTTTTGCCAGCAAATTCCTTAAAGCTTTTAGATGTGAGCAGCTCTGACCGACATAAATTATCTTTAGGCAACAATCAGTTTGCTCTTGTAGTCAATTAACATTATCCTATCAAAACCCCTTCAGATCTCTCAATCACCTTTGAGGTCTCAGCCACACCACACAAAACACATCTATCCAGAGGAGAAATTTTATGTGATCAAGACTCTCAGTTTTTAAACTCTACAGCCATCTGCATTTTAAAAAAATATGGCAAGTGCACAGACTGACAGAATAGTACACCAACCAGTCTTAAAAGGCTAAACCAACATGCAAACTAGCTTTGAATTACAAATGTCAAAACCAAAAAGCACAAGTTCTTTCATCAAAAATACACCTTCTGATACTAGAAAAATGGCATACGGATGCAACATGGAGAGATGAAAAAGCACAGCAGAAAATGCAGCCTACAGGGAGGAAACCAGCAATCACAAACAATAAGGTCAAGGACATTATGGTTGACTCACACCAGACTCCATTGTAAAGATCACAGTAACATTATGACAATCTGAACAAGACAGAAAATGGTGGAAAATAGAGAGAGAAGGGCACAAGTTAAATGAGAAGTCTGAGGCAATTAATCTTATGTGAGCTCAACAAACCAATTAATAACTGGAGAAACCTGTGCTATGCAAGGCATTATGGGTATACGGAGGAGCTACAGTCAGATAAATCTTTTTGTTTCTGTGCCAATCAAATGGAAACCTTGCATTTCAGTGGTGGTGGTTGAAAAGTATTAACCCAACCATAGCAGATCTGTAAATATTGTAGTTGATGCTGAGCTATAAAAAAGAACTAGCACATATCAACAATGAATGACTATTTCTGAAACTGAATTTTTTGAAAATTTTCAGAAGGCAGTAAGGCAAAAAGGTGGCTTGTATGAAGTGATAATTAAACCTGAACTGTGGAGTGGTGATGAGAATACCGCAAAAAGAAGGCGCGATCTATCATTTGCTTATTGTGTTGTTTACTGAAATACACAGGGTATGCAGGCAGCATGTGTTAAAAGACTGAGATGTGTATGGTGGTTTGTCAAAAGTGAAGGATGAACTTGAACTGTGGATTGCAGGTAAGAAGAATTACCGCAAAATATGAAAAAAGTCAGTCATTTGTATGTGTTGTTTATTGTAGGTACTGCTTTTCTTTTTGAGCTGAAGAGAGACATCACTTCAAAGCACTCAAAAGCACACAAATAGCATGCAGAGGTGTACAAAAGTTAAATTGCATAAGCTTGTAAAAAGTGGGTACAATATGTAAGTTTGGCCAGACCGTCTAAAAGAGATAAAAATAAATAAATAAAACCACTTTAGTAAGTTAATACTAGTGATTCACCTGAACTTTTCTACAAGCAGGAGGGGACGTACTGGATAATATACAGATGCAGAACAAGGAAAGTTGTGTGTGTAGATTAATAACACTGAAACAGCATGAAAAACAAGTGAAATGAAGTGAAGAGAGGATAACCTCAGGAAGTTAAGCATTCTTAACTTGCCTTTTTTATTTACTTCTTCTTCATGTCTTTAAAGAATAGAAAACTGGATATTAATAAAACAAAAATGTAACAATAGAAACACGTGGGGAAATACATACAGAAGCCAAGAAGTGATTTGAGGTAATAACTGCTTCTTTTCCTCTTCTATTTTTATAAATGAGTGAAGAAGCTGGGTACCACCATGAGAGGAAGAACAGGTAAGCAGAAGAGTTGAAAGGCTAGAGGAGTGAGAAGTGCTACATGGAGGAAAAAAAAAGTCTCAGGTTTCACTTAAATGACCAAGTACAAAGGCTGTATGATGTACATCTGTAATTCATGCATATCTTTCTTCACAATTAGAAGGCTATTCTCAAAGCTATCCATCCATTTGTTCATTCACACACTGAAGCAGAAACCATTAATAGTACTGCAGTTCTGCCACGGGGGAGGAGAGTTGTAGAAACTCTCTCGTACCATGGGCTGGTTAGATTTCTAGGTGCCAGTAGTCTGAAAGACCGAGACTACCATTGTTTCTCACAATTAATCAAATAAACCAGGATGAACATGGAGCAGTATGAAAAATATTTAAAATAACCACAAAGTAATGGGCGGGAGAACACTAAACTAAAAAATAAACAAACAAGAGACCCAAATTTAGCGTAAAACACTTTTAATTATACGCTTTTGTCAAAGCAGATTTCTTCAGAAAGCAATAACACACACTTCAACATACTATATTCAAGACACTTCTACCCAATCAAAATAAATGTTTAACTATCAATTAACCATTAAAGAAAAACAATAAATAAAAATAAAAACCTACCTATAAACAGCATATAAAATCACTCTGTAATTATGTACATTTAAAACACATAATTTAACTATAATGTTTAATGGTTACTCTTGAGCCTTTTATTTTTAAGAAACATTTTATATTAATAATTTCATTTAACCCAGGGTATTGATCTACATTCAGTTTTACTTGCCACTGAGTTTCTAAACTTTCTATTCTATTTTTATAATCCCCACCCCTCATGTCCTTAGGTGTACGTTGCAAAACAGCAAGTCTCTCTCTCTTTAATTCTAATAGTATAAGCTATGTGTTCTATGGAAATACAAGTGGAAACATAGACGTATCTACAAACCTTACACATAACACAAACTTGCAACCCCTGTTCTTTATTGGTAACAAGGGATTTAATAAAAAAGTGTTCTCTTTCTAATAAACTTTTAATACAAATATTTCTCTTGTAAACAAACTTAGGTTTGTAAGTTTGTCTCCAGCTATCTTGAAAAGTTGTGAATTTCCTTCAAATATTTTCCAACTTTTATTAATAATATCCCTAACAACACTGCTAGCAACTAACATATCTAACAAATACAGAACTTTCACTTTCAATATTTTTTTTTATAAATATAATTGAAATTTGCCTCTTCACTACAGAAAATAGGCTAAAGTGTACCCTTTCTTTCTCTTACTAACCTCCTCAGCTATCTGACGTATCATCTCATGATCATATCCCCTGTTTTTAAACATAGAAATATTTAACACTTCTATTTTAAAATCCCCTTCCCTTGTAATCATCCTAGAGGCCCTTATAATCTGGCCATTAGGAATATTTTTCTTCATAAATTGGGGATGTCCACTCCTAAAACGTAAATAGCTATTGGAAAACATACTCTTATTGTAGATCTTAGAATCTATCCTTTTTTTTTTCATATAAATTCCATTTAAAATCAACATCTAACAAATGAACATCAATTCCAATGTCACCAATGGTAAACCTAAAATAATCTGAAATATTATTTAACTCAATCAAAAATTCACTGATCTCATCTGTTTCAATATCTATAATTAAAAAAGATCAATAAATCTCTTACAAAATAAAATATTTTTATAATACTTGGTTTTAGTAAGAATGTTCACTTCCCACCATTCAAGTACAAGGTTACCAAAAGCAGGGGCTACATTTGCCCCCACAGCCACTCCTTTTACCTACTTCTCACAGTTGTCTTGTCAATTCAATGTAATCCAATTTTATAACTTTCAGACTGGACAAAAATATGGAGATCCAAACAAATACATTAAACTAGGGTATGAGCAAAGCCTCTGATGCCATTCTACTTAGGGAGAGACTTGGGGGGGTGAAGGGTGGGCTTAAGTTGGTTAGGTAGTTAAGAAAGTGGTTGACAGACAACAAACAGATTGGTGGTTAAAAGCAAGCTGCCTAATGAGAAGCAGGAACTTATGTCTCAGTGTTGGGGATGACCTGGTAAACATATCCTGCACCATACAACTAAGTGAGGGAAAATGAGGATGAAACAAGATATGATTTGTCCATATTGATAGAATTATATATAGTAAAACTGGTTTCCCTCATAGAAATGGCATGTATGTGATTTGGTCTCTCAGTAACAGCACATACTGGTGAAACTCCTGTCTCTCATAGTGACAGTGTGAGATTTTTAGGAATAGCATAAAAATGCAGAGCCTGCACATGCAGGAAGAAATAACAAGAATGTGCTTGCATGATGATAATGTGATATATTTTTAGAATAGCATGTGTGATGCATTGGCTTAACAGAATGGTTTCTGTGGAACAAAAAATATTATGTTTTGTAACAAATGGCATTAACAATAGAGGCTTGTTGAAATATCCTAAACAGCTGAATGTACGCAGTATATATTGCCTTCTGGAGACAGTCAGTCATTAGTGTTGTAACTATGCATGTCTATTTAAAATGTATTGTTTTGAAGTTTTTGGTAAAATAGACTATAAAGCAAAAAAGGTGGGGGATTGTGTCCCCCACACTCCTTCCCAACTATATACACCAACTCCAGGATCGCATTACAGTGGGGGAAAGGGCATATACCTTTTACTTGCCTTACAGTACTCTACAAAGTGTCATATATACTAAGTTCACCAGTGAAATGAGATTCAGTGAAATGAAATTTCAGTAATTTGTGTTTTCAGCGATGAGGTCGGGGTGAAATGAGTATCAACAAAACAAAGTAGACCCGTTTTCATCAAAAACAAAGCTTTGAAAATATAAAACTGGTTGTTAAATACTTTTTGGTGGACGTTTTGTAATCCGAGTCATCTGAGGAAGTGCAGTGTACCTGACATTATTATATCTGTCTTATAAAGAAAATGTAATTAATCTCACAGTAGTGCTTGGTTGGTTGGTTTCAATAAATCTGTCATTATACGAATATACACAGCTGTCAAGTTTGTCAATGAGCCATCTGTTATTAAATTCTTTTTAACAGTGGTGAGCACCAGGCCTAATTTGGACCCTTTTAAATATTCGTAAAAGTACTATGACAAGCACTAGTTAAGTTTTGCTGGTGGCAACCTCAATAGTTAGTCTGGAACAGTATCAGCAACTTCTAAGTGGGTAAAACGACATTTTTTCTTTGCATCAGCTCTGAGATGTTCACCGGCATTTTCGACAGAGAGGGAGTTTCTAATATAAAGTTATAGCTACAGATTGATCACCTGTTAGCCTTTTCTGAAAATAGTATGCCTCTTTCTGAAATAACATGGATACCAGCAAGGACATAAATGCTAGATGCACATATTCTGTGGCCATAGATATAAACCAGACTCTTGATAAAGTATGGACATTATTAGTGGTATAAACCAGCCAGCACTGATGGTAAATGTAATATAGCATTGTTTGTTATAAATACTAGCGAGAGTTTGTGTGTAAATGCATTCATTGTTTTGATTAGTATATACAAAGTACAAAACTCCAAATGAACTGTGGAGACAGATATCTTTGTTTTTTTGTGTAAAACTGTGTTAAATCATTCTAAAAGTTTACAGGTTGTAGAGACAGCTGACATGTTTCAGACCTTCTGCTCTCAGTGGGATGCTTTTAACAAAGATAAGAAATTATCAACAGAGCTTAATGAAACACATGCCAATGTTAAAGAAACATAACATACCGGTTAGAAAGTATATGCAAACTGTTTTAGACATTTTGCCTAGAGTTGATGTTACTATAGAGATGAATGCTACAAAATGTACAGTAGTACACATAGATGACACTTGTAAGAATTTGCAAGTTTTTGAAATTGAATTTGAAATTGTACTTTGTGCAGATGCACAAAATTTAAAGAACTGGTTATGACAAAAACATGCAGATTTATGGGTTAAAGATAAAATAAATTCCAGTTCAGACGACAGCTAAAGTGCTCAGATAGATGTATTGGGTGTGGCCAGTTAGGAAAAGAGTAACCATACACAGTTATGTTGTGTAGGGTATACCAGAACAAACAGTCAAGTTACAGGAATATGTTAGGATTTAAAAGGCTGACAGTTCAAAATGTAACAGCTCCGTACTAGGTATGGACATGTTATTAGAGTTAACTATGAAGTTATTAGAGTATTTTAGTATTACAGTTTCTGACAGGATGATAGAGCAGGCACAGCATGTCAATGAACATATTAAGTATAACATTTTTTCTCTTGGTACTGATGAAAATAGTTTTAAAATAGTAAGTGCAGTAGGATGTGGGTAAGTGTAGACAGGTTGGGGGATGTGAACAGGAATGTACTGAGAGCAGCAACAGCCACTCCAGCTATGGAAAGCCCTGATGAAAGACAAATTTGTGTTTCTGTAGGAAACTGGGACATATCATACAAGACTAAGTATACTACAGAAAATGGAAAAATTGGCAGATACAGAAAGGAGCATTTGCAATGAGCTCAGAAGAAAATCAAGTCAAAAAGGAAGCAAAAGTTGCAGGATAACACAGAGGGTCAAAGTGGACCGAGTGTTAACAAAATGTGCATTACAATACAAGTTAGAGAAAGAATTTCAAACCTTATGGGCAGAGACAAAGACTGTGGGAAGTTAATAGTTCCAATTATTACAAGTGGTGGTGCAAGGGATTACATTACCTTTAAAAATCAACAGTATGTCATGACGATTACCTCAAAGTTTTCAGAACAGACCTGCCATTTTTCATCATATAGTAGAGACATTCTTACAGGATGTGAGTAAAGATGACAAGGTTATTTAGTATATTAATGACGTTCAGTTGCAAGAGTCAGGTTTCTAAGTAAACAAAGACAAAATACAGTTGTCACAAAGTAAAATATCTTAGAACCATTATCAGATTGACAGGGAGGACTCCTTGTCAGGGAAAGGTTAGGGGCATTCTGCAACAAGCCTTTGACAATTTTGGATTTGCATAAGGCAGATCAAAAAGAAGAGCTGGATCTACACTGGAGTTGCTCAGAGGAAAAGGCATTTAAAGTGTTAAAGCAGAAGCTGGCACAGGCAACAGAGCTGACAGCTCCTACCAGTAAGTTATTTTAGTTTTGCAAGCAACAGTAGAGAAGAATACACACTTTTAGTGGTGTTATTACAGTCTTGGCCATAAGAGGCATCTCAGGGAATGGACACCAAGTTAAGACAGGCTACTGTTTGTAGCAGGAAAATGACTCCTGTAGAAAAAGGACATCATCCTTGCATTAAACAGTTTTGGCTCATTTACTGGGGAATAAGACAAAGTATTTCACAATGTTCCATGGGATTATAGTTCAAACTCCACATTTGACAATCAAAACTTTGCTAAATGACTGAGAAAATCACAGAAGGGGATTAGTCAGATATTCCTACAGTGTATGTGGATGATGCATGTTTCTTAAACGATGGGACATACTACACTGGGTTTGCAATAGTGACACTGCAAAAGGGAGCCAAACAAACTACGGTTAAGTTACCGGGATACATGTCAGCACAAAGGGCTGAGCTAGAAGCTTTAAAATAGGTTTTGTAACATTTACCTCTGAGACTACATATGGCAACATGGGTTGGAAGTGGGTTCACTGAGAGTGCAGGACTGATTCAAAAGTCCAAGTTGCAAGGACAGTTCAGTATTTTAAAGTTAAAAGCATCAACAATGGATAAAATACCTGTAGGAAGTATGTCAAGAAATAGTCTAAGAGCAAAGTTGTTTGTCTTTTCAGCTTTTCCCGGTTAGGGGTCGCCACAGCGGAACTCCGGTCCGCTAATGATTAGCAGTAGAATTTTATGGTGCCGAGTTGCCAGCCCGATGCCCAACCTTCAGCGAAGGCATGCCCATTCACATATGTCTTTCGGAGGCTACTCGACCGCGGAGAGGACATGCAGACTCCACACAGAAGGCACTCCAGCCGAGAATCGAACAGGAGAACCTCTTGCTGTGAGGCAACAACGCTACCGCTGTAACACCACGGCTTAGTCAAAATTGGACCATTGTTCCTAAGAGTACAGAATGTAAACTAAAAGATTTGCTAAAAATTAGTAAAAGGAATAGAGTCATGGTAAACTAGACAAGGTGAAATGTCAGTGAATGCAATATCACAGTAGCTAGTGAATAATACATTTGCAGTACAAAAGCATACAAATGGCTTCCTATGGAATGGGAAAGAACCGGTTATGTAGGGTATTTAATACCATCAATGACATTAACTAAAGAATTACCAGAAGATAAAATAAGAAATGTCGGGAGAAAGAGAGAATTAGAAAACAGTATTAGTACATTAGATCAATCACAGATCTACAGTCAAGACATAAATCCAGCAAAAGCAAAAGGGTCTTTGTAATGTACTTGTATTCCAGACAAGACAGACTCCATTAAGCAACATTTAAGCAGAATACAACTAGTATCTAAAAAGGCCAGAGTTTGATTTAAATTTTAATTCAAACTGTTTTGGTAAAACTTTTTTGGTTTATAAAATAAAAGGGGGGAAGTGATAGAATTATATAAGGTAAAACTGGTTTTCCCTCATAGAAATGGCAATGTATGTGATTTGGTCTCACAGTAACAGCACGTATTAGTGAAACTGCTCTCTCTCATAGTGGCAGCGTGATATTAGGAAGAGCATAAAAATACAGAGCCAGCAAATGCAGGAAGAAAAAATAATGTGCTTGCATTATAACAGTGTGATATATTTTTAGAATAGCATGTGATGCATTGGCTTAACAGTGTGTTTTTGTGTGGAACAAAAAATATTTTAATGTTTTGTAACGAATGGCATTCACAATAGAGGCTTGTTGAAATATCCTAAACAGTTGAATATACGCAAATATTCAAGCTAAGAGGAAATTGCTAGCAGCAGAAAAAGTTACAACTATCCTATCAATGAAAGAAAATTTGGGCATGCTGAGAACTGGTTTTTCTGGATGAGCATGGCTAACAAAGCAGAAAAAGTTAAAGACTATCCTATCAATGAAAGAACATTTTGGCTTGCTGAGCACGGGTTTTCTCTGGATTGAGATAAGAATACAGAAAAAGAATGTTTTCATCAAGGACAACGTTTTGAAAATATAAAACTGGTTGTAAAATACATTTTGGTGAACATTTTGTAATCCGAGTCAGCTGAGGAAGTACAGTATACCTGACAGCATTATATCTGTGTTATAAAGAAAATGTAATTAAATTTCACAGTAGTGCTTAGTTGGCTAGTTTCAATAAATCTGTCATTATACAAATATATAGCTATACAGTTTATCAGTTTGCCATCTGCTGTTAATTCAATATAACACATCAGTTAAACTGCAAGGAAATCTTCTTCAGAGGATAAATCGTAAGAGTTATTCTTATGATATCCCCAATTCTGCAGCATTCACAATGCTCTATTGTACTGTGGTGCATACTTACATATGGCTGTAACACAATGTGACAAGACAGAGAAACAAAATTATACACTTGCCCAACTCACACAAAAACCTACCTAAAGAAACTGGACTGAACTCCTGTCCAGAAACATAAGAACATACCATTTATTATTTGGGGAAAATGTCATCCCCCACTAATCACATTAAAAACAATGTACTAAGCATGCAATTAGTTGTGAGGGACTTGGGCACCCAGGTTGATAGCAACCTGACTTTTGACCACCATGCTGCCTCCATTGCATGGAAGGCTTTTCTACATGGCCCATCTCATAAATAAGGGTATTTCAACCAGGAACAAGTGGTCATAACATCCCTGTACTGTTCCCTTATCAGACCCATTATAGAGTATAATGCTCCCTTCGGCGTGTACCTTGCAAAGCACACAGAGGTTGCTGAACAGAAAAATCCAGGGTTTCAATCACCTACTCTAAACAGTCTTGAAAGTCCTGTCCCTCTATACTCAGTCTCATACAGACTGCTCAGAGGTAACCTGTGTCTGGCATAAGCCATTTCAGACCCAGCCTTGATGGAGCCGCTGCATATCCTAAGACAAACTACACTCGTGCAACCTGCATACAAGGCCTTAACCTGGTCTGTGACATTAATAGAACTTGTTGGCAGGATAGATTTGTGTCACAAAGACTCCCCCATCTGTGGACAGACTCCCTCTCTAGCCCTCTTTAAGAGGAACCTGGACGACCGGATGGGAAACAGAAAATACACTCCGGGGATCCCACCTGTGTCCCTGCTGGACAGCAGAAACAGGTGCTGACTTTGAGGAAACACTGGCAAAATTCTTAGCTAGGCTTATAAAGGCCTCTGGGCCAATAGCCTAGTATCATCCTATGAACCTACAGGCGGCCTTCTCAGATGCAAAGCAATATGCTAAAGCCATATCTGGTATATGCGAGTTTGCAGGCACTCAGCAGTGAGTAACTGTTAGGAAATATAATAGACAGCAAAATGTTTAATTCATTTAGGTCTACTTTACAGTTTTTGTATACTTTCACATAGCACACACAGAGCTCCTATTAGTGTACTAACATTTCTGTGGGTTGTATTCCTTAATTAAGTGACTTGCAAAAACATAATAGGCAGGAAAAGAAACAGCAAGTTGAAATTAACAACATGACACTATTATTATTAATCAAAGTTATAAAATAAAGGAGATATTAATCATTGTCATATTCATGTTTTCATATTTGCATTCCTATTTTCATAACTTTCCGTGAGAGCGTAATGCTTCTAAGAGGGTTGGTGTGAAATATCTTGGTGGCAGAAAAATAAAAGGTAGTTATGGATTACTGGCGAAGTAAAGAATTTAGTGTAGAAAATCCAACTCTGGTAACATCACAACATGATAGAACAGGGAGTCCTCAAATTAAGGAAAAACAGGTGGAATAGGAAGCAACTGATCAGTTGCTACATGAAGATACTCTGCAGCATTTAGTAGGAAACCAGTACAAAAGTTCAAATGGAGTTGCACAGCAGCGGAAGGGGCAGAAAACAGTGATAGCTCTGATTCAGTCAATGTTATGGAGTGATAGGCCAACAAGTTCCGAGATGAAAGGCACTGAATGACAGTTTACAGCTAAACCGAATATGTCACAGGAAGATGTTCTGGAACTTTCTGCAGAATGCCTACAGAAAACAGAATAAAGAATGCATCCTCAGTTTAGAAGAAAATGATTTAAGGAAAGCACTGCTTGATTTAATAGAGTTGGATGGACATATTAAGATCGATGAAAGAAAAATTATAGAAAGTCGATAAGACTCAAAATGTTACAAGTCTGATAAAACAAATGAACACGGCACCCAAGACTATTAATAGAAATTCATGTGATATAACCGAAGTAAATAGGATATATTACTGTGTAGCTAAATTAATAACAGATAAGTCTTACCACAAAAATTCAGACCAATAAGGGAAAGAAAGGAAGAAATCAAATGCCATCATGGAAGTATTGAATATAGAAAACTATAAACCAATTAAGTCAAGAAGTGTCACTGTTAGAAGAGTTTAGAAGAGGGAACAGATCAACAAAAATACTTAGAAAGATTGATGTGATAAAAGCAAAATGCAGTATTAAAACAAACCAAAATCTGTCATACACTATTGCAAATAATAAATTAAAAATATCAGCACAGGCGGAAAATTTTCAAAGATATGCAGATAAATTTAAAGAAAAAAGTACAAAATAAGCAAACATTGATGACCCAAAAAAGTTTTATAGAGAATTGGGAAACGCAAATGGAATAGAAACACCAACAAAAAAAAAATAGACATTTTGGAGAAATATCTATGAAGACCCTACAGAACATAACAATGTTCTAGAGTGGATAGAAAAAGTATAACAAACAGCTAGAAGTTCAAATGCACAGGATATGAAATAGGATGAAGTAACGGCCAGAGAAATTGTAACAAAATTAAGAAAACCTCCTAACTGGACAACCCAGACCCAGATGCAGTACCTAACGTCTGGGTAAAAGTATTAACATCTTTACACGAAGAGTTAGTCTCGGGTAAAAACTATTGATATGCGCCTCCCAAACAGGCATCAACCTTGTTAACAAAAGGAAAAAATAATACTCCTCCTTAAAAATGAACCTACAATTCATCCTAAAAACTACAGACCAAAAATTTGCCTTCCAACGATGTACAAACTATATACACTGGAATTGATGCAGACAGTTTATCATCATTCAGAAAACTCAATCATGGCAACAGAACAAAACGGTAACAAAAGAAAGTCATATGGAACAAAGCATCGTTTGTTGCTAAATAAAGTCATAATGGACAATTGTAAAAAGGGGAAGAATTAAAGTATGGCATGGACAGAGAACAAAAAAGCATTTTACAGCATCCCACATTCGTGGATAAAGGAGTGCTCACAGATGTACAAGATGCATCCTATATTGTGCCATTATATTACAGTGACTATGAAACAGTGGCAAACCACTTTGCAATTAACTCATTACAAAGAGCAAATTATCTCAGGGATAAAAATTCCAAGGTGGATATTCCAGGGTGATTCCCTGTTACTGCTGCTGGTTTGCCTTGTCCTTAACCTGTTAAGCTGTCTACTTAACAGATTAGGTCTTGGTTAGAATTTGACCCCCAGAAAACATCCAAGTGGAAAAACTTAATCTTTTTTGTGGATGACTTAGAACTGGACAGTTCATCAGATGAGGAGTTAAAAGCACAACTGCAAGTGGTTAAATCTTTCTCAGATAATACAAGAATGTCACTTGGTCTTGATAAATGTCCAAAAACATTTAAAGCAGGAAATCTGCAGCACCAAGAAAATATCAAAATGAGACAGGATAAGATATAATACATCTTGAGCAGAAAGGCGTGTATAAATATTTGGGAGCTGATGAAGGATCAGCAATAAAACATGAACAAATGCAAGGAATACTTCATACGACTAAAAATAATATTGAAAACATCTAGGAACAAAGCCCAAGCTATAAATACATTTCCTCTTCCTGTCAAATCTCTCAACCTCTTAGTAGAAGAAATCTGGATAAAGCCAAAAATAATGGGGATACAAAGACTAAAAATAGGGACAGGTTTTAAATATTGCTATTATAAACATGGAAATTTGCTAGAACAACAAGATTTGGGTTGGCATACAGTTTCTGAGGGATGTGAAGTCTGAAACTCAAATGCCTCTCTCCATTTAGGGACTTAAATCCACAGCGGATTGCCAGAAAACCTCAAATTTTATTTGGGAAAAGACCAAAAATATGAGACAAAAATCTGGACAATCTGCAAAAATCTGGGCAAATGAGAAGTATGCTTCCTGTTTTAACTTACAGTTTTGCTGTGATATACTGGCCCTAAAAGGTATTTGATCAGTTGGACAGAGAAATAAGAAAAATGCTTCACGCTTATCAAATATTATAGAAAAATCAGTGTATAACAACATTATACATACTGCCATCTTGGGACTGCATACATATCTACCAACTTCAACAGATCAAAACATAATGAAAGTTTTAAAACGTGGAGAAGTAGTCTAAGATGACTTATTTGCTTAGTTTATCAGAAGCATATTGGTATCAAGCAGGAATAGACATCAAAATGCTAAAATAAGCTAAATAAAGGAGCTGAAGCTGACCAAAACAAACGATATCTAAAAAAACAAGCTTGCTGTAAAGCACTTTAATCTCAGAAAATATAAAACATAAAAAACAATAAAACAAAAGAGACGAGCGCTTTCACATCACCACAGGATGCATCATCAGATCTAAAGCGCAATACACAGTCCAGGTATTTAAATAGCTCCAATTTAGAGCCTCAGACCATGTGACCTCACGGCTGGTTTTAAAGGGACATACTCATTCAGTCTTTTGCCAGTAGTTGCCTGTAACAAAATAATGCACTTGGTTTCCAAATTCTCAGTACTAGTTCTCGCATCCCCTTCCTTAATACTTGGTGTAAAAACCTCAAGTACAAAAAAAGTTAAAAGTATGCATAGAACCTTCTCTTTGTACATGTTTCCAATTGCATTCCTATCATCACATTTATTCATACTATAAATATGCTCCCTAATCCTATCCATGAAGTAATGATTTGTCTTCCCAACATAACATTTACACACAACGCAGTGAGCATAACAACATTCTGTGTGCTACAATCAGCATAATATTTACAATTTTATCTACAACACATAACAGGATGCAAGAGATAATCACATTCATTGATGTAGCCACAAATATTACAGCCACCACACCTAAAAGTCTCTTTAAGAGTCAGTCCAGACTCGCTGTCAATTATAGCAGACCATTCTCGATTGTTTTATAATACTTATATGTGAATTTTAGTTCACACCATATCGTCTCTGAGTTTAGGGTCCGTCATAAGTATGTTACAGTGTTTTTTAATAATGCCACATGAGCAGACTTGCGTTTTAGAAACACAAATCAAATCAAAAGAAAACAAAAATCTGTCAAAACTGAATGTGCCAGAAAACAAAAACAAATCTATAAGGAGAAGAATCAAATGAGACGTAGGAAATGTGTAAAGGCATAAATATTGCAGTAAGTACAGAAAACCCCTGGAACAACCATGTGTTAAAATCAAGATTTGATGCAGGAATGGTCAAGGAGAAGTGAATTTAAACCAAAATATGAATGGTTAATATTGGCGGGCCAGGATAGTAGACCACATACATGTTGGTTTACAAAGTCCATTGAACATGTTGAAAAAACAGACAAATGCAGGTTCTGTAAAACAGAACTGGAAACTATTGGACATCTTGGTGCTGGGTGTGATCCACTAATGGCAGAGGGGCTGTTTTCTGAAAGGCATACTATATGCAGACTGTTGCATTGAGGCTTGTGCAAACATTACAATAATGAAGTAGCTGAGAAACATTGCAAACATAAGCCACAAAGCATAATAGAGAATGATGATGATTATATTACATAGTATCACACATTATCAATAAAGTATCGTTTGTCAATTAAATCGTTGCACCCAATGATTGCAGTGTTGTACATACAGAGGCACAAAGTAAAAAAATACCAGGATATACATGCAGAAATAGCTGCAATGTGGAAGAAAGGTATTCAGACAGTTTCACTAGTAGTAAGAGCAATATATCTCATAAAAAATAATTTATAGTTATATTTAGATATGCTACCAATACATGTAACACCATACGAATTGCAGGAGTCAGTTCTGGCCACATTTTGGGTGCTGCGAAGAGTAGTTTTGGCAAACATCAAAAACTGAAATAATACTAATTTCTTGAACTTTATTCATAGCCCGACTTAGGAATGGGGTTCATTCCTGCCATGGTATTAGGAACTCAGAAGACTTGGAGAATTTAAAATTAAATCAGAAATATTGGTTGTAGTTTGGTAGTAGTGATAAGCATATGGAATATTTTCACGTGTACACTAATATGCAAAATATTCCATGGCATTAAGTAAAAATATGATTGTGAAGAAAACTGCTACTGATATTTGCTCTGTAAAATAAGCATTTTGAGAGGTGTGCACGGTTACTGATATGTAAATATGCATATTTTCATTTCTGTAAGTATCTCAATAAGCAAACATTCAGAAAGGAATGCTTTGATTTAATCGGAAAACTTATGTCTGAACAAAAGTGATATGACAATGTAAGATCGGATTCCACATTTTCATGATATAAAAGGTTGTGAAAATTTAGATAAAAGCATAATTCTAGATTTTTATGCATTATAATATATTGCAGTATTGATGCAAGACCTGTGATTACACTGACCTACATTATTATAAACATTGTTTGCACCTTTTTAACTGCATTTACTTTTCACAAAAAATATATCTGTAAGAACTGTATTCTAAATTTCATTCTTCAGAAAATGTTACTGAATTTAAGAAAGTGTATAAGTTGCTAGAAGTGCGACATTCCACATCTCAGAGGTGTTTACGAGTTGTACCTTCCTGGGAGTAACAGGTTAAGAAAGGCCACGCAGAAAGGTTTTGAAAGCAGAGTCTTGAAGCAATGAGATCCCAAAAGAGGTCTGAATTCTCAAATTTATAACAGGGGCATATAGGAGGTGATCAGCTCTTGTTTTCTGAATTCTTGCATCCTGTTCAGGCAAATCTGAGCTTGCAGTGCACGTCTTAAGATATAATGGTACTTCTTTATTCCCTGTATTCTAACCACAAGAAGACATGGCTAGAAATACACTGGTTTAAAAGTCATTCTGATAGTATTTTCAGGAAGAAGTGTGGAAGAATTCCAATACACTCAAGATGTCTATGAAATATTAACTAGGGTGCTCTTCAGATGATGGTCTGCAGCTTTGAGATCCTGTGATTTGACAGCCACCTACAAAAAGCATCTTTCAAGAGACAAATCTCAGTGCTACTAAAATAGATGAGCAGGTGAAAGGATGAGTACACCTATCATTCATGAAGATTCATTGTCATAGAGTGCAGCGGTTATTCAAAGGTAGGCAAAGATAGAGGAGTCTTAAGGAACTGATTAACTAGTTAGTGCTACATTATTTATTTATTTATTTATTTGCAGTTGTTTAACCAGGATAGTCCATTGGGCCTGAAGAACCCATTTTCAATGGAGTCCTGGGGAGAAAAGCTCCTCAAACAGATTACACAAAGATGAATATACACACATAGATTGCATGAAGATTACAGAGGTAAACAGACTGGAAATAGGAAATAAACCCAGTGGCACAGGAAAATATCTTTCTTGGGTGGCATAAGCCAGGGAACCTTGTTGGCTGATAGCCTAGTACCTACCTATGAACCTATGATCAAAAGCATTTCAATTAAAGGTAATAATCTCAAAAGTATGATTTTTTTCTTCTTCTTCTTCTTCTTCTTCTAGTACGATTGAGGATAGGGAGTTAGATGCAGTACTTGTAAGAAGTTGAATAATAGAAGCAAGCAAGAATTTGTTACCTGGGATTTGAGAGAAGGACGGGAAAAAGTGTTGAAGTAAAGTGTAGGTTATGAGGGATGGGAGCAGGAGCATTCCCATGTGGAAGTTAGATAAGAGTGAAGTGATTTTTTAAAGGATGGGAGGCTGGTAATGGTACGAATGGAGGGGGGAAGGGAGTTCCATAGGCGTGCTAGTGAGTATGACAGGAGGTATTGTCCTGGGGGGTGGAGGGGTCTGTAAACTTCTATAAGGTTTTGATTGTTTGATCTGAGAAGTCTGAGTGTGGTGCATTTTAAAGGTAATCGAGAGTGTGGGACAGAGGGATGGCTGGAAAATGAGTTTATGAGCATAGGTGAGCTGAGTGTAGGAGAGGTAGTTTGGTAGCTCTAGCCAGTTGAGTTTGTGGAGAGATTCACAGTGATGGGTTGATGATTTGTTGCTAGTGGCGAATCTGGCTATTTTATTGTAACAAGAGGACAGAATGGTTTTGAGAAATGATTGTTTGTTAGAAGAGGGGCTCCATAGAGAAGGGAGGGTAAGAGAAATGTAGTAGCAAGAGAGTAAGTTTAGTAGTTGAGGTGAGGAACCGATTTTATGTTTAGTAGTAGATGGGAGTTGAATTTGAGCCTGTCATCGATTTGAACTCCTAGTAGTTTGGTTTCAGATACCAGCTCAAGAGGTGTTTTATTTTGGCTGGTGATGGAGAATAAATTTCAATCGAAGTTCTTAGTTTTAGAGGAGGTAAATATCATAAGTTTAGTTTTAGCAGCATTGAGTGCTAGATGGTTGTCTTTCATCCACTGTTCTGTGGTGGAGAAGGCATCTTGAGTTAGTTTTAAAAGATTTGGGATGGATGGGGCAGCACAGATGATTGTGGAATCATCTGCATATTGGATAACGTTAGCAAGAGGGACTGAGTGGTAAAAGTCATTAATGAAAATATTAAAGAGGAGGGGGCCCAGTATGGAACCTTGTGGGACACCTGTGGGGGTGATGAGGAAGGAGGAGGTGGCCTTTTTCCATTTGACAGCTTGTTGCCTATTGGAGAGATAGCTGGTAAACCATTTGAGGGAAGAGGGTGAGAGGTTTAGGTTAGATAGTTTAGTAAGAAGTAGGTTATGAGAGATAGTGTCGAAGGCCTTAGAGAGATCGAGAAGGATGGTAGATAAAGTGAAGCCAGAATCTCTAGCTTTATTCACAGTTTCTAGGAAGGAAAGGAGGGCAGTCATAGTGCTATGATGGGGTCTGAATCCGTGTTGGGTAGGAGTTAATAGGTTGTTGTCCAAGAGATGGGGGAGGAGCTGAAGGTGGATACATTTCTCTAGGACTTTAGAAATGGGAGAGAGGATGGCGATGGGATGGAAATTGGAAGTATTAGTATTATTTCCTCCTTTATGCAGGGGAATGATGTAAGCTTTTTTCCAGATTTGAGGAACATGACCTTCTTGGATAGAACAAATCTAAAGTACACTAACCACCAGGCTTTATCTCTAAGTCGCATGGTGGTTAGTGTACGAGCATGATTATTTAGGAGATGTAGGAAGGTAGTATTAAAGTGAGTTATTGCATTTTCAAGTGGTAGAGTTTTTAGAGGGTACCAGTTAAGTGATTGGTTAAAGTTTCTATGGCATCGGGTAGTTAAATAAGTATGAGTAACTAGTAAGGGAGAAGGAAGACGTCTAGGGAAGGTGGTCACTGAGGGAGTCAGGGAGGGTTCCACTGTCAGGATAGTTGTGGGGGTGGGAGACTAGAATCCAGTCTAAAATGCTGCCACTAGTGAAGTCTTTAGATGGCCTAGTTATGGAGTTGATGAGTTGAGAGTAGTTGTATAGGTTGATGTTGAGGGGGTGAGTAGGTGACTGAATGGAGGACCAATTAATATTGGTGTCTCCCATGATTATAGTTTCATTACAGATATTAGTTGATAGCCAGGAGATGATTTCTTCGAGTAATGGGACATTGTCTCCAGGGGGAATGTAAAGAGAGGCTATGTATATAAATTTATGTTTGTTTAGCTAAAGATGAGCTAGTATTAATTCTGCATTAGCGAACTTTGGAATGGCTTTATTATAGGGTGTTATGCATACGGAGGAAGAATAGATTAGTGCTACTCCACCACCTTTTTTATGGGTTCTGTCTGTTCTGATGATAGAGTAATTAGGTGGTACTATCTCTTCGTTTTTTATATGAGGTTTTAGCCAGGTTTCAGAAATAGCTAGGATGTCTGGTTTGTTATGGAGTAGCCAGGCATGGAGATTCGGAATTTTGTTAGCTAAGCTTTGTGCATTAAAAGATGCAAGTAGGATGGATTTATCGATTGAGGAGGAGGGGTTTCGGCCTGGGTTGGGGGGTATATCACCAGATAAAAGTATGGAAGTTAGAAGTTGAGTTAAGTAGTGGAGGTATTTGGATTGTTTTGATTGAGAGGTATAAGTTGAAAGATTAGTTGGAGATATGGAGGATAGAGTGGTTGTTGAGGTTTTATGAGGGGGGAATAGTATGAAATGAAAACATAGGTTGTTGTTGAAGGGATATAGTTCAGGGGAGATCGAGTTGAAGTTGGATTGTGAAGTATGGAGAGGGCAGGTTATGTGTAAGAGTGGTGAGTGGGAGATAAGGTTGAGTAAGATAGTAGATGTAGGTAAGGTTCAGGAGTAGTAGTAGATGAATTGGGAAGGATGAGTATTTTTTTAAGCATGTTAGGGTTTTGATAAGCAATGTAGTGGTGTTGAGTAAGGAGGAGGGAGGGATGTGAAGTAAGAGTTGTATGTAAGTGGAGGAGAGGAGGAGAGTTGTATGTAAGTAAGAGGAGATAGGAAGAGGAAGGGTGGAGTTTAGAGGTTGGAGAGGAAGTAGGAGTGGCTAAATGGGTATACATGTAGATGTAGTGGGGGGTGGGTGGGAATTGGGGGTAGGGTAGGGGAGCAGAGTGAGAAAAAAGAAAGATCAGCTGAAAAAAGTATCAGCTACTGCTGATGATATAGAAAGGTAAGTAGATGTAGTACCAGATAAGGACAAGTAATATGTAGGGAAGAAAAAGATGTTTTAAATAGATAAGTTGATGTAGTACAGGGGGTGAAAAACCAGATTGTAGACAGAGAAAAATACAGGCTCTTAAGTTAATTGGCCAGTTTAATAGGAGAGAAGCCAAGGTAACATTAAAGTTGCACTGGCACTTGTTAAGTAGGTGCTGCCACCTAGTGGTGAGAATGAAGAAGGCAGGCAGCAAGGTGAGCAGGTCACCTACAACGTTCACTATGTTAAGTATCTAGGACAGAGGTAACTTGGGGAGAGAGAGTATGTTCGTGAGGTCCACGGTAGGCTGCTGAATCACGTACAAGGAAAGTTAGACAAAAGAAAATGTGTTACTGAGTAGGTAGTATAGAAACAGTAGATGCTATGAGGCTACCTACATTCAAAAAGTTACTTTAGGGCAGTTCTTCACAGGAGATCTACAGCTCAGTCTAGCTGGCAAGCTCCAGGGAGTTTTCAGAAGAGATGCAGGAGGTATTCCGTTTTGGTTTGAGGTGGGGAGGGAGCTTCTGTAGTGAGCTTCTGAAGTGAGGAACTGTAAATAAAAAAAAAAAGAGAGGAGAGAAAGTCTAGGTTAGGTTCATTAAGTGGTGGAACTGCAGATCGAGAGAGGAAGGAGAAAGAGGGAATATTCAGTAGGAAATGAGTAGTAAATATAAAGTTAGTAGATAAATACAGAGCTCAAAGGGATAGGTACATTTCTCAAATTCTATTTCCTGCAGTAATAGCCAGTAACATCCTCATTCCTAAATTAGAACATGGTCTTTTTTAATGACTTTACACTTACCCCACAGTACATAAAGGCTTCAGATCACAGAAAATAACATTTTCATAACTGCCCTACTAGCAGACTCACAATCCTACCACTGCAACCTCATTAAGTAGCTAAGCTGGTTATCTATAACTGATATGACTTTCTATCTTTTCAACTGCTTTCTCTTTAAGATACTAAATAGTCCACCTCTCTGAAATAAACTGTAGTTCAGGGAACAATCTTATTCTATTAAAAACAGCCAGAATAATGATATTACTCTCATTAGACCACCCCTCAAAAGTTAAACAGGAGAAAAAATTTTTTCCAAGTAGGAATGGCTTCCTGGAACTTTTTCCCTAGGGAAATAAATAAAAATTAAATCAATACCCACTAGAATCTAAAAAAATCATCTCTAAAAAATTCCACCTGTAAATGCTACAATGACAATGGATAACTAAAAGATACACAACTCCACACCAAACCTCAGAGATGACTAAAAATACTAAAGACAAACAAACCGCTCAAAATCAGAGAAAGTGAATTTGACTTTTATTCAACACAAAAGTAATAAATGCTTTTGTTCATAAAATGTGCGCAGACAATGCAGATTAAAATTATTTTTACCTGCATAACCATTAACACAAGGAGCTAAAAATAATACCCAAGCCTCCTTTATATCACCCTAAAAGCTACAACCAAAACCATAAGTCAGAAACCTATGCCAGATATTATCAAAAATCTTAGTAGTATCTCTACCAATCCAATCTTCCTGTGCTTGATAATCAGATGCCATCCTAACTTCTCACATAATCAATAAAAATTGTATATTCTTCAGTTTAGTTATCCAAATCTCTTCATAGGTTCTACAATTTCCTGAATCTTTCTCTTAAGTACTTTTTGTAAGACTCTTATAATCCATACTAGCTAATGGAAATGGTCGCTGGTAATTTTTATATATATAAATATATATATATATATATATATATATATATATATATATATATATATATATTTTTTTTTTTTTTTTTAACATTTCCAAATATATTTTCAGAAAACTATATATCCTATGTTCTCTTAATTTCCCCAACTCTCTGCAAAATCTTAAAAATGTACAAGTGATTTCATCAATTTCCTTACAGAATCCATAAGCACTAACTTTTTGCAGCGCTTCAACTTTTTCAGTTCTCATATTTGCATATAACCATTTTCTTATCATCACATAGATTCTCCACACTAACATTTTCCTTCTGAATTATATTTACTAAAGGTGATCATCCTCTTTTCTTGCACAGCAAGCTTTCATTTTTCTCGTCCACTCCACCATTCTGTTCTCATATATTTTATACATCTCCCATTCTTATCTTTAATATTCCAAACCACATCTTTCTAAGACATCGTGCAGTGCAGCTACCCCTTCGTAACCTTTTTCTTTTATGCATCCTCTTTTCTTTGACCCAAATATGCCAACCATGATCCCCAGGTATCATACATACTTTTGTTGCCTAAATGATCATTCCACAATCATTTAACAAAGGACTTAACATCCCTTTCCCTAAAAAATTCCATATTAATTCTGCAAGTTCGTCCAACAAAATCATTCTAGAATTTTTTCCTTAAATATGGCAAAAACTCCCTCTTAGTCTGAGAAAAACAGAACGTGATTCGGTCCTTCAACCACAAAAAATCTATATCATTTTGGTAATTTTTTTCCATTAAACCTCTATTAAAGTATCACATATGACATAGGCAATCTTACATTTGTATAAATTAAAAACGAACATTGACACCACTTTAGATGCAAACATTACACAGACACCATTAACACAACTGTAGTTGCAAACATTATACATCACTTATAATCTATCAAGCCACTGTCAGTTAAGCATTATATGGCTCATTCAAATCCTGCCTCAAACCTTGTTCCTTCTCTGAATATATTGTTCCCACAATTCCCATTTTTCCTATGTAGTTTGCTCCTTCCCTTTTCTAAAGATCCCAATTCCAGTTGTTGTATCTTTGTTACTATATTCACTACTTTTAGTTGGTCTAGACTGATTTCCATTTTCTAATAATTGCTTTTATGGCAGCCACCATAATTAGACTCAGCAAGGCTTTACTATGTCTAGGCAATTCCGATTCTGTATCATATCTCAAAAATATAATTTGCCCACTAAATCCAATACGCTCACCCAGCATCTGCAACGGAGCAGTCCAGGGAATCCTAAAAGTCTGCCAGCTCATTACACTCCCAATAAATATGTACCCAGACACCTCTTACTTGCCCGTCACACCTCCAACATTTGCTATCCACCTGAGGATAAATTCTTTGCAGTGTACTTGGGGCATAAAACTACCTATGTAAACACTTCCAGTTAAAGATCCTAAATCTTCTAGACTTCGTTGCATATTAGGGAGATAAATATATATTCCTCCCCCCATTGTCTCTCTGTGAATTGCTTATCCAGCCTCTCTTCCCAATCCTTTCTAAGCTCCGATTGAGTCTTATAATTAACATGCAATATTTTATATGCTCTAATTATTCCTTTAACTGCAGCTTCTGTTCTAGATTCTATTAAAAACTTTACCAGTGCTGGTCTTTCATTTAGAATCTCCCTATTTCTTTCTCTTTGCCTATACTCTGATATCAATCCTTGATAGGCAAGACAATCCCTAACGTACAGTCCAAATACATTCTTTGCCTCTTCCCATTCTATTACCTTTCCGTTTCTAGTTCCCAATACCTTGGTTCCTTTGCCAGTTTTCTCCAATAAATTCCAGCCCCCTCTTGACTGTTATCTATATGTCTAACCACATTCATCCCTATTGGCAGAATCTCTTTTCTCCATTCTCATGCTGGTTTAGTTCTTAGAACACTCCATGCTATTTTACGAATACTCTGTATGATTTTGTTCTCCTTAAGAGTCTGCATCCAAATTCCTAAGCTCTCATTTTTTTGAGCTTTCCCCTGTATCATTCCTTTCCACTTTGAATTACAGTTTTCTGCTTGTGCTATGTATAAGAGCCTTAACTGTATTGCTCTAAAATACCCCCTCATATTGGGTAATACTAGTCTGCCTTGTTCTATTAGAAGAATCATCATATCCCACTTGACCTTTGCTGTCTCCTTCCCAGATAAAATCCTTCAACTCTTTTTTAATTGTTATCCTTAGCTTCTCCTCTGGTTAATAAAAAATATGCCTGACCTGTGTAAAAGACTAAAGGGAATAAAATATTTTGATTGCTTGTATCTTAGTATCCATATCACAAAGCTTCTAGTTTCTCAATTTTTGTATTATCTTCTGTTTAGTCTCTTAACACACAACATTAGCTGCCACAACAGAGTCATTTCTAATTTATACTCCTAAGTAACTTCATTTTATCATGTCCCCATAAATACGGATATTGTTGGACCAGTTTGTGGGTGGGTACGTAATTTACCGCTTATTGCCTTTGTTTTAACTTCATTAATTTTGTATCCCGAGAAGATGTGAAACCGAAAATGTTCCACAACACTAATATCCCCTTCTTGTTTTGTCATGTATTCGATTCTCGGCTGGGGTGCCTTCTGTCCGAGTCTGCATGTCCTCCCCTGTGTGTGTTGTGTGTTCCTCCTCCTCCACCCCACTCCCAAAGACAGACATGCAGTGGATGGGACACTCTAAATTGGGTGTGCATGTGTGTGCCTTCACACTGTAAAACTCCACTGCCAATCATGAGCGGACAGATGATCCGCTGTGGCGACCCCTAACTGGGAAAACCTGAAAGAAGAAGTTTTGTCATGTATACAATATCTGCAAATAGAGCCAGCTTTTCATGACTACCAGACCAAATATATCCTTGAATTTTTGAGTCCCTTATTTTCTTTGCCAGTGGTTCATTATATAATGCAAACAAAGCGGGAAGCGGACAACCCTGCCTTGTTCCTCTACTCTAGCAGACGTCATCAGAGAGGATCCCACCCACTTTAAATCATTTTTGTAATTTTAGTCATCAAATGTCCCTCCTATATGCATCTTCTTTCAGTTGATGTAATTGGTTTTCATAATAATATACTTCATTTTTATAACTCGCCCTTTCCTTCTTACCCTGTTCCTCCTAAAAATGCACTATTAAAATCAAACGCACATACCACCCATTATAAAAATTTCCAATAAATCAAACGTTTCTGATTATAGTTTAGCTTTATTTAGAGCATATAAATCACATAAGAACAATCTGCCCAGTACAACTACTGCACAGTTTAACTGTATCCGTTCCCTTTTTAAACAAAGCAGCTGCAAGAAAACTTTCTAGTCCCAATATCCATACGTTTTTTTACCATCTCAAACTTCCATTCTTTCTCTGTGATTTTTCAGAATACATCTAATACTGTCTAAAACATATTTGTCCATATTCTTTTACTAGACAATATAAAACTCAATCATATTACAACACTTTTAATACAATTTACATTAACAGAAATAATTCTTAACCAATCCAGGACTTTCTGGATTTATTTTTCTTAACATTTAACGTTTAGAACTCAATTGTCCTCCAAAGATGTATATAATATTCTCCTTCTACATACTTTTCTCCCCAAATATTCTTCTGTCTGTGTAACGGAGAAAATCTATCATCTAGGTTTAATTTATCTTTATTCATTCAACATCAATGTTCCATTTATACTTTCCTGTTTGTACAATCTCTGTATCAGATAATAATTTCATCCTTATTTTCATTCTGTGCTTTGGATGGCGCAGTGGTGCAGCGGTAGTGCTGTCACCTCACAACAAGAGGTTCTCTGGTTTGATTCTTGGCTACAGTGCCTTCTGTGCGGAGTTTGCATGTCCTCCCTGCATTCATGTGGGTTTTCTCCAGGTACTCCGGTTTCCTCCCACGTTGCAAAGACATGCACCTGGAGCATTTCTCCCTGGGCCTCCGCTGAAAATTGGCTTTGTTCCAAGTTGGACTTTCCAGGTAAATAAATGTTAAACAAAAAATAAAAATAAAATAAAATAAGAAAACAACTCCCTTATCAGCATTTGAAACATCACTATTTGTTTACCTTTCATTAGTCTATTCCAGTATGGATTTGGACAGTGCATTCAATTGCTTTCGTACATACAGTCAACCACATAGTCCCTTTTAACATGTCCTCTTTAGATCACATCTTACCTTTAGGCAGTGTCTCAAAAAATAATGATGTTCATCACTAAAGTAACAACCTTTCATATGATTAAAGTAAGAGACCGTTCCATTTAACCTTTTCAACATAAAACCTAGTAAAGGTTTCCATTTTCAGACATTAAGTTCAAAGTAACAATCCACCCTCAATTCAAAACTCCAAAGTGTCCCTAATTTATCCCACGGAAATCACTTTTCAAATGGATCAGCAGAAGCAAATGTTCAGCAGTAGCTTCTGCTGATCTGAAACGAGCTGGCATGCTCCTCCATTTATTAATTCCAAATGCTTACCATCTTGTGTTGTGGCATAGTTTTCATTTTTTTTTTTCAGCCAGTCTATCCAACTTTTAAAATAAACCTGATTTTCTCTTCAATAACACCTCAAAAAAGTTTTAGTATAAACATGGAATAAAAAAACTACTCCAAAGGGCTTTAACACAAGTACCTGTCAAGATAACACTCAACAGAAAAAGAAAACTTCACAGTGTTTGTTCTTATTCCAATGCTGCTACTGTGCTGGGCTTTTCTTGTGCGTTCATGGTTCGCCTACTTTTAAGACTGATGCGTACTATTCCTACATGTTTACAACATTCCTTTGCTGTCATTCTTCCTGTTTATGCTCACATTTAACAGCATTAATAACATCTTCAACCAGAGCTTCACTGAACTGTTCCATAAGATGACTCCAGAAGAAACCAGCATCTCCTTCTGTGCCTGCTAAACATTGCAAATCTGCATCAGGCACCCCAACAAAAGTTAATCCTACAATAGTCACAGTAAACTCTATCAATTCCGTATCTATTGCAAAAGGTTTTTCACATTCTACTTCATAATGTTCATTCTCCTTCACCACACCATCCACTCCTGTTCACAAAGAAATAGAAGGGTAGGGAATATTTCCCAGAGCCCTGTCCAAACTTTCCCTAATCAATATGAATACCAGTCTCTCCTGAAATTAAGCCACAAGCCTGGTGAAACTAACCCGGTCAACAAGACATGAATAAAATAAATAGTCCTAAAAAGTTATATCAGTTTTGATCCTCAAGTATTATACACCAGGATTAAATCACCCCCATAATCTAAAAACTGATATATACTGAACTAGTCTAGTCTTATACAGTAATCTATACATTTCATACTTAACTCAACACACTCTCTTTGAATATACAAGTAAACACAAAATAATGGAATTTATTACAAAGCACCCCCACATTTCCACCCACTAATAAAGATTACATGGATCAGAAAACTACAAAATTCTTGTTTTTCTTAAACCCAAGCATGAATGCCCTACATTTCTTTTCACCTCTGTGCAGACTAAACCAATTTGTTCTGTAAACATTATGTTCTTATTGATAAACAGCTTTAAAATTCTCTATTTAACACTGGTATTGTCTTACATATAATATAAATAGTTATCCTTAACATTTCTCATGTATATCATTAATGATTTGCCTAATATCTAGCCTACAAAAAGTACAGTTTTGTACCTACCATAAATGTAGATGTTCGAGTGCTCATACAGCTGCAGTTATTACAGATGGGTTATCCTGCTGCCGGGCTGGTACTGGTCGGCCCAAAGCCAAACCCAAGGTCGGTTGTCGTTGCTGCTTCTTCCGCCCCTGACTGCAGCAGGGGCAGCAGGAGAGAGGAGGCATTTCCCATTTTCTTCAGTTTTTCTTGCCAGGTGCCCCAGGGGGAAGGCAAAACAAGTTAAAACAAACAAGCAATGCAAAACAACACACAGTTGCAATACACAATAGTAGCAAAAATATACCACAAGAGAATACCCCAAATAAGTTGTTTGTCATGAGGCTTGTCCTGGATGAGGATGGAAGGGGGAGGCTGGGTAGCAATTTGATGTAGTTAGTATGAGCACATTTACATCTACATTTATGGTAGGTACAAAATCGGCATTTATGCATATCCGCAATACAGCTGCAGTCATTACAGATCCAGCTGCAAAGAAGGGTAGGTAGGGGGTGGTAGGCACTGGAGGAAGAGGGAGGGGGCAGCTGCCCTGCACTACTGAAAGTGCTAAAGAAGCTCTAGATTTAGAGAATAGTGGGAGTGTGTAGTGAGTTGGGAAGGTGGTGCACTGAACTCATCTGCTTCCAAAATGTCCTTGAGGTGGGCGGGGCTGGGTGCAGGGGTGGCTGTAGCTGCATGCTGAGTGGGGCAGTGGGCATGGATTGTGATGCATGCAGGTACAGATTTGTGCAATGTTGTGCAACAAATTTCCATGAGTGTTTGGAATCTTTGAAACAATGGTTCCTGTGAAATAGCCTTCCATTGACATAGGGCATAGGAGAGATTCCCGTCCTGTCATTTCCCTGCTCAGATTGTCTGTGAAGTCCAAATAAAAGTAAAGTCTTTCCCTTTTGTCTTGTGGATTGGTATAAAAAGTAGATAAAGTTATAGGATTAGGATAAAATTGTCTGGGATACCGCACTGGTAGCTAAGCTTGGACTAAAGGCAGTTGGTGGCATAGGAAACTCTGGTCCTGATGGAAAATGAGGAACTGCCATAAAAGCCTGAGGGCTGTGGTTTGATTGACCAGGCCTGTAGGCCTGAAGCTGAAGAAAGGCTGTTTTCCATGACAGTTCTGTAGTTCTGGTTAAGAAAGTTTTCCAAACGAGTTGAAGCTCCCGCCCAGAGAGTTGAGTCCCAGAGCTTTTTAGTTTCTTTCCTTGTGGTTTCCCATGCTTTTAGAGGATGGGAGAATAAAGGTTTTATAGAGGAGAGAATCTGAGGAACTGGTGTTGTGTTGTATGAGATGGAGAGGGCCTGAGGGTGATGTATGGAGCAGAAATGGCATTGTTTAGCATCTCAGCTAGGTACTGTAAAAGTCCGAGTATTTGCATCCTTCAAGATCTAGGTAACATTCTTGTTTCATTTATTGAAATTGTTTCCATTTGAGAAGGGCTTCTTCAGCCACAAGACGCCCTCCATTCCAAGAGATGAGAGCGGCCATAGAAGATCTGTTGATTCTGGCTGCAGCTATTTGCACCTCCTCTTGGCAGAGAGAATTGGGGTTTTGAGTGGGGAGGAATCGGCCACCTAGCTGGATTGCAGAAAACAGTTGGTAAGGCCTTCATAGGGCAGAATGATGGGTGCTCAAGAGGGACAGGAGGCAGGACCAGTTGGTCATTTTGGTCTGTCTGCTCTGGCAGATAACAGTCTGCTCTGGCTTAGTCTGGAGCAATGAGGCAGCAGAGAGGATGTAGTGCCTGGCTTTAATAGAAGTTGTGTCCACTTTCCAATTGCGGGAACTTGCAGGGATCAATGTTGTCCAATTGTGGAACAAGTTCTCTTGGTAGCAAAAATTTTTCTCTGGCTGTCCTTATGTCCAATTTTTTCAATAATTAATTTCTGTGGTAGCTCCCATTCATGTAGATCTGTCATATTTCGCCTTGTTATGTCTGTTGTATTTTTGTTTTCTTTTCACTTTGGTTCATGTTCCTCTGTCATATTTCTGCAGGTTAGTTCTGTAGGATTTTGGCTTTTGCTGTTCGGTGTTTCCTTTTCTTATGGGCAATGTCTGTAGTTTGTGTTTGTTAGTGTAGCTGTTCACCACATTGGGTTTGTGTTGCCTGCACTGTGGTTTTATGGGACCTGGCTCCAATGGTTATTTCAGTACCACATCATAGCTGGGTGCACGGCCCTTAGTTTTTTCTTGTCTGGATGGCCTTTCTTTGGTCACTCCTGTTTGCTTTTGCACGGCTAAATTTTCCTTTCTGTGATGATTCCCCTGTTCTCTTGAGGATTGCGTCCCTGAATGCCAGAGGGTGTCGGAGACGCTCCCCAGTGGGAAAATTTGTTTCAAGGCACCCCACGCGAGCAAGGATAATTGCTAGAAAGGAGTGTGTGTTTCTGAGGCAAGCTTTAGCCCACGCTGTTTTTTTTTCATATGTTAATTCGTTCATTAGCTTTCCTTCCAGATCTGTGCCATGTTGAGATAGGTAGGATTGCTTCCTCATTGCCATTTCCTTCAGACAGGGATTTTTGTTCCAGTGCAGACAAGGATGCATGTTTGTCTTTTTCAGAGCTATTGCAGTTTGTGGCTTGCAAAGTTGCCCCTGGGGAAAGTGGCCATTTTTGTTGGCAGTGGATTTAATTTTAGGTTTGTCATCATGCGGTAGTTCACCAGTTCTGGGTGTGTGTATTGTAGCTGGAGCATAGGGAAAATTATTTTGCTGCCGTGCTAGCAGTGATCATTTTCGCTTTATCGATTGTGTCATCCAGTCAGTAGAATCAATGCTGATCAAACCTGCAGGAATATGATTACTGATCCCAGGCATTTCGTGAGATCAGGCAGTCAAATGATGCAATGCAGATGAATATACCTGGGTGTCTGCAGATCAGAAAGGCAAGAATGATGAGGGGCATTCTAGGTACACTCTTTTGAGGTCATAAGCCAAATCTGAATGATCCTAATTGCCACATGGGAAGAAGTGCAAGAAATGCATGGCATCTTCGCAATCTTGTCTGTGAGATGTGTGCAATGTGAATCTGTGGATGTGTCTTTGTTTCATCTAGGTTCCCTTTGTACATAGGTCAGTCCTCTTAGTCTCCACCAAGCATTCCCTTTTTACCAGGCTGTACCTGAATCTTTTTCAGGACCATGATAGAATGAGAAATCTTTATTTCTTTCTTCTCTTTTATTTGAGATTGTCTTCTCTATTTCCCTGACCTTGTGTTTTGG
The DNA here is from genome assembly GCF_019279795.1 of Protopterus annectens. Taxonomy (NCBI): domain Eukaryota; kingdom Metazoa; phylum Chordata; order Ceratodontiformes; family Protopteridae; genus Protopterus; species Protopterus annectens. Next base: position 519,086,133 of record NC_056743.1, on the reverse strand, counting down.
CTTTTTGGAAGGACTCACTTTCATTTGTATGTTGTTATTAATGCAACTTTTGTATTCTGTCTTTGATTTTTAATGTCATTTTTTCAGCTTTTTCGTTTGGACAATTTTGAAAGTGCTGCCTGTAGCGGTAAGCGCTAGGATGTATCTTGTCTATTTGTCTAAATGTAATGATATGCCAATCCTTTTTCTATTTCTTTCTCCAAGTTCTCACTCTAAAAGCCACAAAGCTCCTTGAGGTTGCTTTCTACCCTCTGCTCTCTAAAAGATCTTCTTTGAGGTCTGTCCATCTATGGTCTTTTTGCTGGGAACTGTCTGTGTTTGGCGTGAAACCTGACCTGCAGGAAATCTTCTTTCTGTGAAATTTTTTTCGCTTTTTCCCCCTTTTTTTTAGTACCCCTCAGGGATTAACCACCAAATAATACTTTTTGAAGACTTTGGCATTGGAAATTGTAGCTTTGACATGATCTGGTAAGGTTGTCTTTGAGCCAAGCATGCCTTGCTATCCCAGTTAGTACCTCCTCAGAGCAGCATCCAAACAATACATCTTTCTAACACTGTTTCACACACCTTCTAGCTTGCAGCACCACTGCAAAACCATGCACCTGAGCCAATTCTGCTTTTTCTGACCTCTTGCTCTTCATGGCAGCTCTTTGTGTCATGGTTGTTAAAGCTTTGAACATCCACTGCACAGCTGGTTTTATGTTTTGCTCCGCACCATACAACAAATCCTTGAATCTCTACCTTTTCAATCTCTCTTTTGTGTTGGGGTGCTTTCAGCTGAGAACCTTAATTCTGTTGGGACTTTTGGAAATGAAGTATGGGTTTTTAGCTCCTAATTCTTTATTATGGCCGAGGGTGAGAGACCAGGAACCCACCTTCCCGCCGGTTTAACAGGAGCTGGGAGGCAAAGAATGATTGCTGGGCATAATTCTCTGTTAAATCAATGGGAATAGTTTCTGAAACAGTGACTGGCTTTGGCTAGGAAACTGGGAGAGCCAGAAAACGCACTGGGATTGGTCTAACAGGAGCTGGAGCTGTGAAATGAATGTGTGCAAAACCTCAATATTCCATCATCATCCAATATCCCTAGGGTCCTCTGAGGAGCCTGAGAGCTCTCTTCTGGAGGGGAGTAAGGGGATGGAGAATCCTCAGATAGTTCTAAGGTAATAGGGCTTTTGAGATGAAAGAATCCAGAAATCTATTTTCTTCAGGTTTCAAAGAGTTTGGCTCAGGGGAGAACTAGATCTGCCAGTTCTCATCTCCAGTCTTTTAATGGGCTGAAGGTTCGAGAGGGGTCCTCAGATAGTTCTTTCTGCTTTTCAACTGTTTTTGAGGAAGGGCTTTGAGGAGGAAGGCCTTGAGAGTCAGAGAGGGGCTGAGAACCCACCAAAGAGAAATTCCCCCCTCGTAAATTGGCAGTTTCCCTAATTTAGGCATGGGGCCTTGAGAGGCAGGAGAGGGCCCGGAGTTTTTGGTTATCCGGGTACTGGCGGTGATTTAGACAGGATTTTGAGGCAAACTGAGGCTGCGAGAAGGGGGTACGAGCTTTCACCAGCTGCAGACTTGGCGTAGTGCCCTACCAAGAGCGGGGCCCGGTGATCGCGCCTTTCCGGGTTCGAGTATTCCAAACTGTTCTCTGAAGACAAGGTCGACGTAATAAATCGTGCGAAAGGAGCGAGGTAGTGAACTGAGTAACCGGAGATAGCATAATGCTTTGTCAGCTTGAAAATAGTGCCAAAAAGTGCGAGGCCTCGGCATCGCGGTTCCAATCTTTGGCGCTGAGGCCTCGCTGCCTTTCAAAATGGTATGACCAATACATAGTATAATTCAAATTTTTGCCAAAATATGGAGAAATTTTTGCAAGAAGCTTAATGGTGTGTTGTTGAGCGGTCCACAAAAATCAAGTTTCTGAAATCGTGGTCTCAAGGCAAGCCCAAGGTATGTGGCGAAATGCTTCTGCTAAAGCACCGTTGCTGGCCACAAGAAATGAAATTTGCCTGCCCAGCAATAATCGGTCGCCTGCCTGAATCTAGACTTTGAAACTGACTTAGCAAATAAGAAGACTTCGCTGCTTATTCCCTAAAAATCTCAATGACGATGGCAGGATGACCCATCTGTAATGACTGCAGCTGTATGCACGATGAACATCAACTCTCATGAACCAACCTCAGACTTGTGATTAAATCTTTTGTAGTATCTTGTCAGCCTGCAGACCAGTACATATAAAATAAACACCTCATGGAAAAATGTGCAAACAAACACAGAGTCTATATAAATTAGATAAAAATGGACAGGCACAGAATCAGGCTACAAAGAGTGAGATATTATATTACCGGGCTGAAGAAAGTACTTATCCCTCAGATGTTTGTTTAAAAAAAAAGTCATTGTACAGTTCAACTAATTAAAGAGAAATGGAAATGAAAAATGTATTTGATACATTTGTTAAACAGGTAAACCCACTGGATACACACACACATCCCTTTTCAAAAGTAACCTAGAGCATACTGGTCAAGTGACAAGCTCAAATTCCTACAGTAAGCAAACTGTGGAAGGAATCAAACCCTGTACACTCTGGACTACAGAAAGCAGCAGAGTTCATTACATTATCTATTAGAATATTGTGGCTATGTCAAAAAATGTATTACAGTCGATAATGTCCACATCAACATGAGCCTAAGAATATTGTGGCTGAGCACATTAAAAACGTTACTGTAGCCAAAAAATATTTACATCATCATGAAACTGCTGTTATACAGCCTTTGACATGGGTCCTTGAAGTGAAGATCTGCCAGCTCTACAGCCATGCAGGAAAGGGTCTACACAGCAATCCCATATTTTACTTTTAAGTAGAGAGAGAATGAAACTTTCATACATTTAACAAAAGCTTTCAATAAGCTAACCACTGAACAAGATGATGATAAAAAAAAAAAAACATTCTCTAGACCTCTTTACATTTGAGATTAGGACCATCTTGGTCAGTTTCTATCCAGTACGGACATCATGGTGGTGCTGTGGTAGCGTTGTCACCTCACAGTAAGACGCTGTCTGGTTCGATTCTCAGCTAGAGCGTCTTCTGCATGGAGACATGCGTGAATGGGCGTACCTTAGTTGAAGGTTGTGCATCAGGGCTGGTAACTTGACATGTAAAAATCAACTACCAATCATTAGCGGACCGGAATTCCGCTGTGGCAACCCCTAACTGGGAAAAGCCGAAAGACACAACAACAACGGACGTCATCAGTTTCTGTCTTACTGAAATGGTACAATTTGTCCATACAGACTCTATTCAAAATCCTGCCGTACTAAAACGTATTTTTCAGTTGGATTCTCACTTAATAAAAAAAAAAAAAACGCTATATTTCCCTCCTCCATATACAACACAGTAATTGAAGCATGTTTGCTATATATAACGCTTTCATATCACAGCACTGTGAGCAAGAAAAAAAAAACAGACTGGCTCATTAGCATTCATCAAGGAGTACCTTTTACACACATTACACAAGGGCAACAGCAGCATGCGATGAAGGACAGATAGCAAGGTAAAAATAAGTAGAGTGCATGAACGCAAATCACAAAAGTCCACAAAAGGCGATCACTGACAAAATAAAGGCATTTCAATCCACATATAATTCAAAGGGTAAAACACTCAGGGTGAAGTGTTACCTTCCTATCTCAATGGGGGTGTTACCTGTCTATCTCATTGGGGATTACCAGTGGTTTCTTGCAGGGCTCTGTACTGAAGCCCCTTCTACATGTACTATTCTTCTAAAATATTAAAGGGGAAATAAGGTCTAGACAATTAAATATAGTGATGAAGCAGAATGGGTAACAATTATGTCAAAGATACCAATATTCTACAAAATAGTCTACAAAAATACATATCTGGTGCAATGGTAATGACTTTACACCTACCATCTTACACTATCTCAAGATTTGCCAAAAGGTGCATAAATTATTGTAAAATAAATGGTCAAATGATAAAATTTGCTATCATTAACAATCTAGCGACAATGGGAAGAAAATTTAAACTCTGACCGATGCATACCATCTTCAATTTAGAAGAGAGTATTCTTTAGCTAAATTAATTCTAAACAGTATTTCCAGGCACATTACCTGATCTGCTGCATTACTAAAGACAAAAATGTTTTTTAAAGGCTTTAACAAACCACTTGAAATGACTTAAAAAGATACAACGAAACACTGAGATAATCAAACACAACAATAAAAACTAATAAAGAACTTGAATTATGCAGAAAGATTTAAAAAACTCAGTTTGTTCAGTTTCTTACACAGAGGATTATTATCAGGTCTCCAATGAAAACTAGGTTGTGTGTTCAAGACAAGAAATTCACCTTGAGAGCAAAGCCATCACATAATGAAAGTTTATGAATGCTGACCCAGTCATAATTTCTTGTAATGCATAGAGCTTTATCTGCTCCATTACTACAAGTTATAGAAAAAAAAAAAGTGTAGGAATAAAGTGTTTTATCATCTTTGAAAGTCAGTGAAACACTCGGCAATGTCAGAAAGACAGACAGCAGTAGATCTGTCAATTTATTTGCTTAAGATTTCTGGACAAATCTGCACATAATGGGAAGACAAAGGCTCAAAATCAGGGCCAATGTTTAAATATTGATCCAATTCACTTACAAAGTTAACAGAAAAACAGACTTTGCAGCAATGGGAAGTATGACATGCTAATGTTAGGCGTTACGGAGTATAATCCTCACCGATTTACCAGAAAAAAATAAATAAATAAAAAATGAGGGCAGGGCAAAAATAGAAGGCAAAATCAGGGATGTTCAGAAAAATCATGGACTGTTGGGAAGCATGGACAGCAGGCAGAAATAAAGTGACCCTCCATAAAACTAATGGCTTTAAAATCTGTTAGATAATTTATTATGCCACATAACTCTCTTGTGAAAGAGTTGAGGTTCTAACAGTTTATAAAGACAGTTTTGCATTTTGTTGCTCTTTGCTGGGTGGTACCTTCTGAAGTTAGCCCCTGGCATATCTGATCTTAACAGTGCTTAGATGTCCTTAAACCTTTGTTAAACACCTCTAAGCACTGTTAATACTGGATCTCGTGCCATGGAAGTGCTTAACAAGTTTAACTTTTTCCTAATTTCACAGCATAACTGTGGTGCCCCATGCACTGCAAAGCAATTGCAGGTTATCTCTGCATTATTTATAAGGGATGACTGATCTAGAATAATTTGAAAGTCACCAGCTGGACTATTGGAAAAAGTTGGACCAGTCTGTAGTACATAATACTACAACTAAATATCTAGAATAAAAAGATGACAGAAAACTAAATAACAAGGGACTGATTGTCAAGTTTCTGACTTACAGGCATTCAACAAGATTGACTGCTGTAAATCCATATATCGGTGCATTAACGTCAGTCTAAACAATTGCTGGTTGACATTTGTTACGGAATATGCCCTGATTCTATGCAACCTCAGAGTTAGTATATGTAATTAGCAGGGTGTATGGAAGCAACAACATTTTTTAAATTTTGTTTGTGCCACAGTTTATAACTGTTACATGCATAGCAGTTTACCAGTGTTCATGTTCTCAACCTTATGCAATCAAAATGTATACACTTTTAAGTAATCCCATATACATGCAAGTTAATAATCACATGCACAATGCTTGGAAGGTCAAGTCTAGCTGTGTGAACCTTGCACTCTGTCAGAATGTTGAATACAGACATTAGCAACTGATCTTGCCCCCCTTCCAGAACTATATTAGAATTTAATCTTGGGTCCAGAGTGATAGTGAGTTCCAGCATTCAAAATAGTTTTCGAGTTTGCCAATATTTGTCATGCTGACTTTCAGTAAAACGTTTCAGTGAATACTCAACTCGACCTTCTCAGCATCGCACATTCAATAGTATTATATATATGGGTCTATGTCAACTGATCGAGTTTTCAGGAACTCAAAATTTATACGGTCGCGGCCATACGATTAAGTTTCCAAAAACTCGATCACCACAAAAAAACACTAAAACCTACCTTTTTTACATTTTTGCAGGGGGCCACACCCCCTGCATATTATATATACCAACTCCAAGATCGCACTACAGTGAGGAAAAGGATACATTTCCCAACCCACACTATACTGCGATCTCTATTCAAAAGCTTCTAGTTTTCAAAAACTTGATCATATGAATTTTGAGTTTCTGAAAACAGGATCAACTGATAGGGACCCATATAGTTATAGACGCATGCTGAATGCTAGTATGTCAAAAACTCAACAATCAAGCCCAATAAAGAATAAATTTATTTTACAGAGAAAGTCCAACACGTAGCTTATGCATGCCTTCCATTTCTTTAACAAATTATAAAAATTTTGCAATCAGCAATAAAATTGCATAATGTAATACCACTGTTCATATTGTTGAATAGAACCTATTTTTGCATTCTCTAATGTTTATAACTACAGCAGTCAATTTAGCATAATGCTGTACAAGAGAATAAAAGGTTAGTATTAATGTACAATTAATGAAAAGTACTGCATGTCAATAAAACTGTAGCTGTTTGAAAACATGACTGATACCTTTAGATTTTTAAAACAGAAATTAAACACTGACGTACAACTTCCACTGTTCGCACAGGATTTACTGAAGTGCCTCTGCCTGTAAACTGCAGTTTCTCTTGTACGTGGAGACAGGTTTGAACAATAAATTTATTCAATAACTGAATTATGTACAACTCAAACCAAAAGCAAGCAAAATAACACCTCAATATACCTTTCTTCAGAGACCAAATATACAATGAGCATTTGCTAATAATGAATGTTGACTTACAAACACAAGGTGCAGGGTTTGAGTCTCACAAGGGATAATTGGCTAGAGTTAAAATGTCTCGCAAGGGTAGTTAGCCTAGTACTAACCTATGAACCTATGAACTAGTAATTGAATGCAGCAATTTGAAAGGGAAAGGCCAGAGAGATAAAGAAAGAAAGAAAGAGACGCACAGTAAGTTATGCGTAGCATACATAAACAATACCATCTGTAATAACTGAGCACACTACCTAGTCATCCTTTGACTAGAGGAGTTTCACTGGCTACAGATAAAACAAGTAACAAGTTTTATTCCTTGTATTAATTCATTTGAAAGAAAAGGTGGGAGAACTGTATGAATCCACTCCAAAAAGAAAAACAGGAAACACATATTTCAACTTTAAATGCTATTGAGTAACAACAATACTGAATATAAAGCATATAAATATGAACAAAAGCTACACCTGAAGCAATGTGTGCAAATGAAATTTGGCAACTGCAGCTGTGTTATAACAGCAGAAACAGACGTCAAGGCATCTTATCAAACTATATGCAAATTCAATCCCACAGCAGTACTATCACTGTTTAAAAGCCAAGTTATGGCAGGCTGAACCAATGTGACAGGCAAATAAATCATAAAACCAGTGTTTATATGTTTTATACCCAACACTACATTGTGTAGGTTTCTTTCTGCCAACCCATCAATGGTTGAACACTGTGCTTTATGCTTGATTTAACATAATTTAAATGCTTGTGTGTGTACAGGCTACTCATGCTTTTCTCTGTCTCATAAATAAGTAGTTTTACTCCATGTATCTTGTTTAACAATGGCAAAAGTAAGTTTATTTTAATCAACAAAGAGTCAGCATACTGACAAATGGTAAAAATAACATTGCAAATGGAAGCTGAAAAGCAAACAATTTTCCTACTAATGTATATTAAGATGCATCTCCCATTATTATAAAAATATCTTAAAGCAATACCTCTGCAGCATGCCTTGAAAATAACAAAAATCCTACCTAGACTTCAACTGATAATGTAAATGCGAACCACTCAATCCCACCTGGCCATACCACTATAGTCATAAACTCTGGTTCATGCACTATGCTGACCGACAGCATACAACTGTCCAGTACTAAGTATCAGATTCTGCAAAACAGCATTGATTTTACTGTTCACTACAAATCTCACACACCATCTCAGTGCGTCTTCTATACAGGGTGATACACACATGCATTACTCTCACTAGGAGTTCTCTTGGGCTGCCCATTCCAAGGGCAAAAACTAGATAGCCTTATGAGCCAGACAAATTGTCCCCTTCCCCATATATAAAACAAATATAGCACAGGTATAATGCTGTAGTACTGAATCTTAGAATAAGTTTGAAATAATGTTTTTCGTTTTGCTATAGCAATATTATGATTTTCCACACGAGATTTACAGTTTATCAACACTTGACCGTAGTGCACCACAGAAATGCACAGCTGTCTACAGGCATGGATATGAGCAATGCATAAGGATTTTCAACTGATTGCTCAATCCTGTACACAGAACTTAACTGCCATGTATTTATACCATTAATGTTTCCCAAAACTGGAATTCTCTCTTCCACCAATAGCTTTACACTCCCCCCAAAGTATGCAGCTTCTGCAGACAGAAAACAAAATATTCTGCTTTGTTCACTTAAGCCCCTTCAAGAACATTGTGTCATCCTCGGCAAATGTAACTGCCTCCCAGCTGACTACAGAGCTTCTTTCCTGCTCAATACATTCACTGACCAGGTCTGCACACCTATTAAAAACTCCATGTAATTCAGACACTGAGCCTACTCCCTCAGAAACTTTGATTGCAAACTCCTCATGCCTACTTTCACCATCATAACTACAGAACAAAATCGTACCAGAAAACTAGCTCAGACGAAATCATCATCATCCCAAAAAGATATTGGCTTCATTCTGTTCCTGTCAGTGTTTAAAAAGGCACAACATCACTTAGACTCGTGTCCATGTTACTGCATTGACAACCAGTTATGCATACTTCTCACCATCACTATAACTTCATCTTGCCCTCTTCCCTTTGCCTTAATTATTCCTTAGACAAACTAATTTCCTCAAACCATTGTTAAATGCAATACGTATTCCTCCAGCTAAATTCTCCCAGCAGTTCTGACTTATTTTTGATTAGGTTTGCCTTACTTCCTTCTGTCCCTGGTCTTCAGAGGCATTGTTGGCATATATTATATTATGTACTGTTGGTCTGTCCTTTTTCCTGAAAGGGCCTCTGTGTCTTGATTATTTCCCTCTGGCCATCTCTTTTTAGTACCTTGTTTGCCAGAACAGGATAGATTTTGCTTAGATTTTTTTTTTCTGAAAGAGAGGAGTCCTATATGATTTATGTTGGGAGATATGGAAAGTCTTAGGGGCTCCCTGAACCAATTTTCCGCTTTGATCTTCTTGTTTGAGAACCTTTGTGGCAGAGTCAAAATACACTGAAAAGCAGAACCTAGATTTCAGACTGTACCTCATCAGCCAACAATTGGTTATGTTCCCAAGCATATCTTCTCAACAATATAGCAGTAGCTATAGTCCCTGACAAAGTATCTGCACAATCATACACTCTTCACAGCATGTTTGGATATCTGGGACAAGATCGAAACAGTCTTATTAAAAAATTCTTCTGTAGGGCGTAAAGTAGAAAATCCCTCAGATACTCCATATAGCAAATCAAAACCTTCCACACGTATGCCTGATACTTCAGAATTCTGAAAGTCAAAGTTGAAGAAAACATTCTCTTCCCTAAACGGTCCAGCACCTTGCTTTCCTTGTCATCTGTTGAAGGGCTGGTGTTCAGTATCAATCTATTGTCAGCAGGAGATGTCATGGATATACCAACTGGGTATGATTTAAGATGAGAGAAAATTTATTGGTCCAAGACACTTAATATATCAGATCTGCTTTTTATTTTTATATATATATATATATATATATATATATATATATATATATAGATATAGATATATATATATATATATATATATATATATATATAGACTGATAGATGGGTATCAGGATGATTATAGGCAGCATTCAACTCAACAGAGGTTGTCCCATCTCTGTCATAGAATTATTAGACCATGTTTTCTCAGGAATTTCTTTCCAGGTGATGCTTACCTGTAACGGCTTCTCTACACCATGATTTATAGCTTGTAACGTGTGCTTTGTCAAAGTAGGAAAATTATCCTTAACAGTAATTACCTTTTGAGATAAGCAATGTTTAATCTTTCATTTTATTCTTTATAAGATTCCCTGTGGAAAAAGACAGATTTGAGGGAGGGACATCTGACCACTTTAATGGTCTTTGCCTCAGTTACCCTGTACAGAATCTACTGGAGTGTCTCCCAGCTCAGAGAAGATGGTTCGCTCATGCCCATACTGAATGCTGGAACATCCAAAGAGGACGTGGTTGATCCCAGGTTCATGGAGGCAAAAAAGGACTACAGCACAGAAAGTCAGAGGAACAAACAATGTCCACTGCAACTTCAATCACTATCAGAGGAGGCATAGATAAAGCCCAGAGCAGTAAGAGAGCTCCTCAAGTGCTTTTTTTTTCTTTCTTTCAAAAAACAGTGGGACTGGAGTTAAGTATCTATGCTGTGGCTGAGTAAAAGCCATAAGCATTGATGGAATAAGTCAGTCAGAAGGTATGTCACCTAGTGCACAAAAGCAGCGCACCAACACTCACACTTCTTGTCCCTGAACCTTCTCAAAGTAAAAGCACAAGCAGCACTCAATATCCCTACCAGTGTTCATTTTACTAAGTTAAAACACTGACAAAAAAAGAAAATGGCAGACGAACACAAGCACTACACCATAAAAACACATCTCTACACTTCCCAAGGTAAATCTTTTAGTCACAGAATTCAAAGTTTACACAAGCAGAACATGTACCTATAGAAAATTATCTCCTTTTTATCTAAATAAGACATGTAGTTAAAAAATAGCAGTCCCTGAGATGAAACTTCCGGTACTGATAAAAAAATATCAGATTTATTAAAATATTGCTTTTAGTCAGAAAATAAAAAATGAATAATATTTTCTTAAAACAGCAACAATTTCTGTTTGGAGGGGGTTACGCAACAGGAACTTTTCTGCCAGAAATGAAGCTCTTAGTCAATTGCTGCTCCTAAGAAGCCCCATAGATGCTTCAATTCGAGGAGACAAGAAAGTACTGAACAAATCTACATTCTGACCGCTAATTCCCCCCTTGGAGCTAGCCAGTCAGCAGTCATAGTGAAGAGGAAGCTGCCTGGTTGTTGTTTCCTAGGCAAAGAAACAAACTGTATATTCTTAAAGGCTACTGTAGCAGAGGGAATAATGAACATCTAAGCTGATTTTACCCTCTGTTGTTGCTGTTCTTTGCCTGATGTCACTGGCCAGTTAGTCCTTTGTGTTTATCATTTTTTGATATCTGACCATAATCTTGGCACCCGGTGCAGTACTCAGATACATTTTTCAATTTGTAAAATAAAGCAGGATATTGTATATGGGTATATAGGTTTAAGACAAATGAGCTATATACAGAGATTTGCACATCATGTAGTACAGAGTTCAGCTACAGAGTTCTACACTGTGTATGTGCCACTTACTAAGCATAGCTAGACCACAACTCCTTTGTCTATGTGCTATTTATTAAGCTTTCGGACATGACAAAAAGCAAGGCTGACACAGTCAGAGTAAGACTGGAAGCAAATGACATTCAATAACCAATACAGTCTATGGCTTTTAAATTTTGCCATTAGTTAAAAACTCTGACGCAAGACAGTAGCTAAGGGAAATGACTGTCAAAGTCTACATAACTCAGAAGCCAAAGCAGCAGCAGAAGCTAGGACTGGAATCAAAATAAAAGAACATGGTAAAAGTCTTGGAAATGTGGCAGACGAAAAGTGAATAGATTACTTTTAGATGCATTACAGTTATGACAAGACAGAACTACATTACTAAAGAGTGAAAAAACAAAAATGTTTAAGGCCAAGCACCATTATGGGCAGGCATTGCAGGTGTGTATTAGTGCACATGAGTGGAGAAAGAACGGCACTGGTAGAACCTGAAGGAGTAAAATTAGAAGGAACTTTTATTTTTTTCCATGAAAAGTTATTGCATCCAAGTATAAATATACTGCAGCTTCTGTATCACAGAACTGCTACTGGTGAAAACCTGCATAAAGGAATTAGACCATGTGTTAAAAAGTATTTGTCATGCTTACATTTAAATTGGGAAAGATAGGAGTAAAAACTTAGAAGGCTATGTGGAAAGGAAACATGTTATTCATAAACAACACTGAAGTTATGATTGGGTCTCTGACCATAACCAGTTTCTTGTATTTTTGAGACATGGCTGTCAAATTTGACTCAAGAGCAGAGCAAAGCAAAACTTGAGACACAATTCTTGACATCCACTTTAAGAAGAAGTAAAGGTTGCGATCGGAGATATCTAATCATATTTCTTTGTAATGGTTGGAGATTTATCTGCTCCGTACTAATTACAGAAAAAAATTGAGAGAGTACAAGTTGTTTTCACAGGTTTTCTCAGCATTGTTTCTCTAACTGTAGGCAGAAGCTACTAGTCATTTTTCTTTTCGCACATTTGGTTTAAGTGTGGCAGAGGGAAGTCTGTAACAGTTTGAAAACTGTTTAGCTTCTGCTCTTCTGTGATGGCTGGCACTGGCCACTGCTGCTCCCTAGAATGAGACTTGACGTGCTTAGCAAAACCTTGTTCAGCACTTTTCTGACATCAGACAGGTGCTTAGCAAGTTTGTCGTCTTGCTGATTTCACAATACAATTGCGTTGCTCCATAAACTATAAAGTCAATGTACAGCATCAGTGTGGCAAAACAAGGGCATCAATATAATCCGCATACTGTAGACTTGTCATCAAAACTGTAAGTTAACCCAGTCATTTTCCACTACTTTCTCCTTTTCAAGGACATATGGGAGTTAAAGCTTAATCTAACAAGCAACAGGCATAGGGAAGAGAAGCATTCCTGGACAGGATATACACGCACGCTGACACACAAACTGCTAGAAGCAATAGAATTGCCATTAATACGGTGACATGATTTGAAGAAATAAGAAACCAGCTGAGAAAAACCCAAAAAGACATGCAGAGTCTACAAAGAAGGAATTCCTGCCAAAAACTTATCTAGAGAACCAAGGCTTGACAGGATGTACCTCTTTGGCACTCTAGAAACAAGTTATTCTGACCAAAATACAGACTACCACAACGAACCATCATGTGTTGCGTGAAGTTTTCAACAAGCAGCTGCTCTCAAAATAAATCCATTAGGGTTAGAATGCAACATCATGATGAAAAATGTGACATGTTAAAGTCAGCACACAGAATTCACTACATCATATCTTTCTAAATTGAAAGTAGCGATAAAGATGCAAAAATAAACTTGAAGGGTAAGATTATAAAAGTCAGGCCTAGTAAGACTGCTGAATAAATGGTTATAACCACCAGTCACTTCTCTGAGAAGTGAAAAGGAATATTCATGCCGTGAACATTTTTACCCCATATAAATGATGATCAGAAAAAAAGTTAAAGACAGTCAGACTTCTCACTAGCACTGATGCCCTAAACTGACAGTTTCTTACAAACAGACAAGACCAAGTAGTTTACAGTACAAAATATGGGGTTGAACACAGGGATAAGCTGATAATGGGTGACTTTAGAAGAGATCCCACATCATTTCAGCTACAAATTATTGTTTTTTAAGGTTCACAATCCAACTCTCTTAGTATAGAGGTACAACCACAATTAAATATACTGGTTCAAGTTAAATATAAAAATATTTTCTATTTTTTTTTTTTTTGTATTTTTTTTTGTTTGTTTTTACAGGTAATATCCATTCTTCTTTTCTCTACCTATAACATGGTGACAGATACTGCACTCAAGAACTCTACTGGATTTAGCAAGAAATTGCTGGGGTTCCCACTCAGTTACGATGAATCTTCACAACAGAATGAAATCAGGGCCACAGTCAGGAAACACGAGACTAAACTGACCAAAAAATGAAAATGTGATCCACAAGTAAGGGGACAATATGAATAAAAATCAGAAGTTCTTGAAAATATCCCTGTAATATTCCATAACCCCTGCACTAGAGTTGAGTGGTCATGACTCAGAAAAATCAAAGCCATAAAAATAGCTTATGGATTATCAGCTTCCCAAGAAAGAAAAGAAATGAAGCCGATCAAGTGGAACTCATGCATACAAAATGGCTGCCTTTCTGAACTATACTGTCCCTGCTTGTGTTGAGTCAATACATCTGATTTCTCCATGCCAAAAATAGTCTTCCCAAAAACACTTTAATCTTAAGTTGGTGTACTAAGCCACCAGGGATCTTATGTACTGAACAGCTTGGGAATGGCCTGTCTGAATTGGTGACCACATTATTAAAATTAGTCCAGCCTCTAGCTAGTCTTGTTACATGAAGCATCAGATTTTTCATGCAGTTATGAGGCACCCAAAACACTCTGCTATACCTTTCCAGATCAATTTCTCAAAGTAATACTTCCAGTTTAGGAATGTTTCTTGCAAGTTCCGATTGCCACAGGAAGCTTAACCTATAATCAGCAACACCCACAGACGGCAAGTTCACTCTGTATCAGAAACTTCCATTGGCAATTGCTCAGTTCATTTTAAGAAAGCCTCTCTGCACAGCAGGTAACTCCAGAAACGCAAAGGAATCACTCTGCTCCAGCAATACCATGCCATTCACCAGGGGGGGGGGGGGTCTCAAGACACCAGGATGACTTGATGTTCTCCTGCTCTCCCTTCTAGCAGAAGGACTTTTGTAAAAACGCTCCTGGATCACCCTTTGTTGCTGTCTAACCACTTTGCGTCAATGATCTTTCACTTCAGAAATTAGAATAGCTCGAGTGATCCACATTGTGAATAAAGACCATTAAAAGCTGGTGCTGTTTTACCAAAAGCAATGTTAACAATACCATGACCTGAAGTTAAGTACTTAATTCCTTCTGCGACGCACCAGTCCCAAAAGATTTTGCTAGACTTTTATTCACTATGTGCTGTCCTCTCTAATGCATTTTTTCTTGCGGCTATGGTGCTTTCTACTTTATCTTGCAATGGGTACCTTATATATGTTACAATTCACTGGTTTTGTTTTTTTTTCCCTGCTTCTACTTACAAACCATTCTATTTTACACAGTCTGACATATTTCAGTGATTCTTTACTGCTAGAATAACATTTTTCGTTTCCATACTGTACTCCATGCAATCTGCACTACTCAGACATTATGTTTTATTTCACATGCATGATTAAATCTGGAGATGGATAGTAGCTTATTTATCCATGCTACCCTGCACTGTTACTCAGATTTAACTTTAGTAACTCTAAGGCCAACTAATGCTTACTGTTCAGTCAATACTATTTTAAGGTTTCTGGCTCTATTTACTATCTGTAGTTTTCATTCATCATAAAGCTTATTATGTTTTGATATTTGTGAAGTCTATCTTTTTTTTTTTTTTAATTCCTGCTGTGTGATTCACCTACGTTGCTGTTATCAGTTTTCTGCCGTACCCCTGAAATGGAAGAAACACTAATACTGGTCTACATATTGTCGCTCTATTTTATTTGGAATATACATGTAAACCTTGGGAGTTTTAGGTACTCTGCTCAGCACTGCACTTGTTCTGGTCCTCAGTGCATTAATCATGTTAAAGGTCTTGGGATTCCTATTATTTAAAACTGTGTGTGACAGTTTCTCAAGGAATGGAATATGGTATTGGCATTTTTAAATAAAACTAAGCTCAGGTGTAAAGAAATTCTACATCTGTTTAGGGAAAAGGAGTGAAGTTTTGCCAGCTGCACATCATCTGCCAGGAAAGGTGAGGATAGTTTGATTAATAACTTGCTGAGATGGTATCTTTCGATGAAAAAAATAAGAAAAAAGAAAGTTGCCCACATGAGGTCTGGCAAAATTTAGATCCATAAATGTAATATCACATTAGTTAATGACTGCAAGTATACATGACCTTTAGACTTTAATCTGATACTTGTAGTAAAAACCTGAGAAAATCCTGGCACACCACTGCCCAAAGGGGAAGAAATTTAATGCTGTTATGAATCAATTACTGCATGGGCTTCCCAGCACCAAAATACCATAACCTAGTGTTAAAGTCCCAACAGATTAAAACTGCATATTTTTTGCCTCATGAGTTGCCTCCACCTGCAGGCCAAGTTACTTGCACATTAGTTGAAATAGTGGTGACAAGTGCATAAACTAATATTCTAACTTGCTCCTTATTGGATCACGACCCTATAAGCATGAAACTAACTATTCCCATCAGACCCTATGCTCCTGAAAATGCCAAGAACAATGGGGCTTTATAACTTTTGCATAATGGAATCCTTATAAAATTTTGAAAATGTTCCGAGCTAGAGCATTTTAAGATCTGAATTTGTTGCACCAGTGTTTAGTTAAAAGAAAGGGTTATGGAAGTCAAATGAGAACACCTAAAACTGCAAAAAGGTAATATACCAAGTGCTCTGATAATGAAAGTACAACTATAATAAAGACTTTGCTGGCACCTTAAACTGGCCATGAAACAGTTTAATGCTCTCACCTTCCATAAAAACCACTAGAACCTAAGGGGATCAGACTCAAAACAGGAAGATGCACAGTGCAGTAAGAAATGTAACTGACAGAAAAGGCCCTACGGATTTCAGTTATATGCAAATTAACTTGATGACGATTAAACATTTTTAGCAGGTCTGTGGCCCACACTTCCAGCATCAGGAAGAACGTAGCATATTTTGGTGGAAATTTAATTGCTTCAACTGCTTATTTAATTACATTTTTTAACCAGGAATGTCTGGCTGAGAAAATTATTTTCAGTAGAGTCCTGGATGAGAAACAATTGCCCAAAAACATACAATTTAGATCATACAACAGCATATCATCTTCAGGGAAGGAATAATTTCAATACATACATTTATAATATGGGAAATAGAAGACCAATAGAAGAGGAGTTGTGGTATTGTATGAAGAAGTCGGGAGTGTCAGAGAAGTATGTAAGAGTGGTACAGGCTATGTAAGAGGGTAGCCTGACAGCGGTGAGGTCTGCGGTGCGAGTGACGGATGCATTTAAGGTGGAGGTGAGATTACATCAAGGATCAGCTCTGAGCCCTTTCTTATTTGCAATGGTGATGGACAGGTTGACAGACAAGATCAGACGGGAGTCCCCGTGGACTATGATGTTTGCAGATGACATTGTGATCTGTAGTGAAAACAGGGAACAGGTGAATGAGACCCTGGAGAGATGGAGATATGCTCTAGGGAGAAGAGGAATGAAGGTCAGCAGGACTAAGACAGAATATGTGTGTGTGAATAAGAGGGAGGATAGAGGAATGGTGAGGATGCAGGGAGTACAGGTGGCTAAGGTGGATGAGTTTAAATACTTGGGATCAACAATTTAGAGTAATGGTGAGTGTGGAAGAGAGGTGAAGAAAAGAGTACAGGCAGGATGGAGTGGGTGAAGAGTGTCAGGAGTGATTTGTGACAGACAAGTACCAGTAAGAGTGAAAGAGAAGGTCTACAAGAGGGTATGGAGACCAGCTATGTTATATGGGTTGGAGACTGTGGCATTGACAAAAAGGCAGGAGTCAGAGCTGAACGTGGCAGAGTTAAAGATGTTAAGATTTGCCATGAGTGTGACAAGTGTGGACAGGAGTAGGAATAAGTATATTAGAGGGTCAGCTCAGGTTGGAAGGTTTGGAGACAAAGCCGGAGAGGCAATATTACGTTGGTTTGGACATGTGCTGAGGAGGGATGCAGAGTATATTGGGGAAAAAGATGCTAAGGATGAAGCTGCCAGGTAACAGGAAAAGAGGAAGACCTAAGTTAAGGTTTACAGACGTGGTGAGAGAGAACATGCAGGTGGTTGGTGTGACACAGCAAGATGCAGAGGACAGGAAGAAATGGAAACAGATGATCCACTGTGGCGACCCCTAATGGGAGCAGATGAAAGAAGAAGAAGAAGAAATAGAAGACAAAAACAGATTAATTTAATTCAACGTATTAAATATTTAATGTAACAATCTGAAAATGTAGATCGCAGATTCCAGTCATTTATACACAATTACACATTCACCTAAACAAGAGACAAATCTACTGTTCCCCAAGGCAGTTATAGGACCGTCTATCACTAGAAGCTAGGATTTTGGCAAAAAAAGAAAATTCTGCAGAAGATCTGTAAATCTCATGCCTCGCCTCAACCATTCCAAGAACACTGGCATCATTATCTATTGTAGCAGAGACTTGAACTATGAGCTTGGCTCAACATTTAACAGCTCTTAAATTGCAGCACACCCCTTTTGGTGGATATTATGCTGGAATTCCATAAGGCTTTTAATTCAATCAGGTGGAACATGACATCATAGTTTGGCCCTAAATTCCTGCACTGGTGCAAATTATTACACAACAGCCCATTATCACAGGTATACCAACAGGGTTCTCAGACCTCCTCTGCTTTCTGCACTGAGACAAGACAAGGGTATGCCTTTGCCCTGCTCTCTTAATTTTTAGTTAGGACATTTGCAAACTATTTTTGAAAGCATGTTAAACTTCACATTTCTGTTTAAATAAATCATGTCAAACTTCAGCTGGTTTCTTTATGACTATATTCTGCAGACTTCTGATCCCCTCTGTAGAATCTGTCACGTACTAGCAAACCCGCATACATTGTGCCTCAAACCAAATGAGTGATTTGCCTCCTAACAACTCAGCCCAGTATATCAACAACGTGATGTTTTTCCCTCCATTTGATACTCATGTCTCTCTTCTTCCTGTCCCCCAGTAAGCTTCCAAGTGAAATGAGTTTCCCATCTCAAGCCCTTCACTGCCCGTCTACCCATCTCTTTTCTTAGTTCTTTCTTCACAGTATCCATAAGGGAAGGTTCACCACTTCCTAGCTAGCTGCCCAAAATGCTTCCAAGACGATGTCTCTCCTCCCAATCCATCTACTCCTTTCCCTTAACATTTGCACCCAACTAGCTAATTTTCTTCATTCCATATCTTCTCAAAAAACATCAGTTGGATTGCTCTCACATACCTCCCAAGGTCACGACCAGTTAAGCCTCCTTCATCATTAGTGTTATTTTCTCCCACATAGTACGTATGGGATTCTAATCTCAAAAATAATTTCTCATCCAATTTCTGAGTCTATTTTATCTTTCTCTGGAGGGGTCCAGAAAGATTGTGCCACCTCAAAACTTAAATTTATTTGTTTCAAGCAATCACTTTTTTTAAATCATCTTTTAATTTAGCCTTTACCATTTGGTAGAATTCCATGACCTTCTTGTACGAGTCAATAACTAAGAATAAAGTCCTAAAAATGTTGTCAAAGGTTTTCCTGCCCCTATAAAGCTGCAATGGCCTGGCCATAATATTGTGAATAGCACACTCACTAATCTTTTAGCTAGTATGGCCATGAATATTTTACAGTCATGATTAAGGATTACTACTGACCTACAAGGTGATGGTTCCAATGGGTTTCCTTTTCTTTCTGGAGAAGGACTATGATGCCCTCTTTCCAAGATTTGGAAACTATTTTATTTAAGTGTGCCATTTATCAGCTTACTCCATATATGAATTATGGTTGGGTGGGTGTTCGAAAGACATGCGTAAATGGGTATGCCTTTGTTGAAGGTTGAACGTCCAGCTGACACCTCGGCGTTCGTCAAAATCTACTGCCAATCATTAGCGGACCGGAGTTTCGTTGTGGCGAACCCTAACCGGGAAAAGCCAAAAGACAACAACAACATATATCTGTCAGTTTTCCAAATCTCCACCAGGATTCCCTCTTGTCGTAGCAATTTCCCATTCGGTTACTTTTTTTTGTAACATTATCTTATTTATTCCTCTGAAATTTGTTTCCATAATTCCTTCCATTAATCCTCTTTTAATCTGTGAAGTGAGAGACCCTGCAAGTGCAAGTACTCAGACACCTTCATGGTTAGTTCACTTCCTTTTACCTCTGATCTATATAAAACCTTATAATAGCCCACAAAACTTGTGTAATGTTCTCAATATCTGTAATGAACTCCTCTGAGTCAGGTACCCTTTAATCAGAAGGCTGCTTGTTCAGCCGCCTTCTTGTATGGTCTTCCTGCTAATGCTTTCATTACTCAAGAACTCTCTGTGCAGTTCAAGCCCTTTGCATTAATGTCTTGCAATCTTATCCTAGATTCCTGAAGCTTCCTTCTGATCAGATTTTGTAACTTCTTCCCCTCAGGAGTCACTAGTGCCCCTTTCCTTTGTATTTACAGAAATGTTTCATACAATTTAACCTGTTTTTGCTTTTCCAAATCCTTTACCTTTTTTTGCATCTTCTATTACTATTCCTATAGAAAACTGAGAGAGTAAAAAATGTAATTAGTGAGACTTCCGTTCAGCTTTTTATAGTCTTAAGGTGAAAAAATGATCACCATTAAGAACAGATTAATGAATTAATTTTTGCAAATCAGGAAATATAATATTCTGGTTTACTTGGGGAAGGCAGGACCTGCTTCTGCTAACAACTACACTAAAAGGCCATGCTAACTATTTTTTATACTGTATTTGGGGTAGGCTTGGCCAGGCATGCAAAATGTGTATGTTACCCTGGGTACAAAACTCCCTTGTTGTATCCTTCGTAAATGCAGCCACATACAACAAAACCAAAATACCCTATTTTTGGATAGTGTTTGCAAACCCCTTCACAGATTCCTCAACTTTTCATACAACCAAAAGCATGGCTCTGGTTTCCAATCTGATTTTCCTTGCATCTCCAACATGCTTCTCTCACCTTGAGAATTTCCATTGTAAAAAAAATCTGACACTTCCATGCGAAGTTTCGGAACTTCCTAGATTTGGTGGCTATTTTAGGGACCATAAATATTTCAATCTAATCCTCATTCATGATTTTTTGCTTGCATCTGTTTGCCAACACTGTATTTTGACTATCTTTCTTTTTCCATATATTGCTGATTAGTGCTCTTGTAGTTTACCAACTATTTCTCTTGGTTGTCACATTTGTTCTGTGCTTTATAAAATTCTTTGTTGTTTCCACCTTCTCTAATTCTCCTCTTATGATTTCTTTCCCCTCGCTGCCTGGTCCTGCATGTGTGCTGTCTCACTCCATTTTAGCTACTTTCCCCAAAATAAGTGGACAAAGCCAAGATATCCTGCATTACAACCTCTGCGGCAGCTAAATGCTGTAACCAGCAGACTTCTCCACTGCTTTAAGAATACCTTGTACGTACTTACTGCGCAATTTATTTCTCTAGAGAGCACACCGTCTCAGTCAGCAGCTTGTTTTTTCTTGTCCCCAATGCGCTTGCATGCTTTACCTTTCTAGAGTCCCCCTTCTTCTATAGTGTATCCTCTGCCCCCCTCCCGCCTATACAGTGAGTTTACCCATTGCTGCTAACACATATGCTAGACGCGTTACTGCCATTAACTTCAACTACAAACCCTTTTTGTTTTTAACTGACCCACTGCTTACCTTTCTATCTACACACTCTTATAACGGCTATACTCTGTCCTCGCTCTGCAGTCCTACTCGTTAACGTTCTTTTCCCTTGGCTTTCCTACTCCCTCGCAGAGACCATTCCCTACCTGCATAAAATGAAAAGTGCCTGGTTATAAACAAGCAACAGTTTTTTCTCCTACCGAGCACTCACCTAGCCCTGTGTTTTTTCTCGTACTAACTTCCTGCACCTCTTATCTCCTAACCCCTCCCCCATTTCCACCCAATACGAGGTGATTTATATCAGCTGTACTCTGGGCACCATTTTCAAATCTCTCCCCTTGCTGCCCGGTCCTCCTCCAGACATGGTTGCGTCTCCCCAGTAAGTTAAATAATGTAATTGCAATTTTACTGTTTGTTTAAATTCACTCCACTGCAATGGAGCTATATTGCGACATACTGCTGGAATTATCATCTATGATCTAAAGTATGCTTGTTTGTGTTGTTCTTGTTCCTATGGGAACTGTTGTTGTAGCGATTCCTTAGCAGTGAGTTTAACTGTTAACACAAAGCCTCCTAGATAAACACAGGATAGAAAACTACAATATGTGCTGCTCCAGGTATTGAAGGCATACCTAGTTGTAACAATGTATACCGGTTAATATGCAATATTGTTGCAGTGTATTCCCTAGCACACGCCACTCCATACCTGCATAAACTGAAAAGTTCCTGGTTATAAACAGGCAACAGACAGTTTTTTCTTCTACTGAGCACTCACCTAGTCCTGTAGTACGTCCCACTCAATTCACCCTCGCTGAGCTCCTGCTCACACCTCTGCTCTGTCCTACCCCTCTTCCCGCCTATCCCTCTTCAACTTATACCTATCTAACCCCTCCCATTATTAACGGCACCCAATCCATATCTCCAGCCTAGCCCCATTCAATCAATCCGCTCCCACCCCATTACATCACATAGATCAATCCTTACCACTCCCAACTGTTAATCCATCGTATTCAACCAGTGCACTATCATAGCCACTAAATAACCCATCCCTACCCTTACTACTCCCTCTCTCACCAAAATCCACTACACGAACCCCTCTACTCTTGCTGTCCACATCCACACAGCTTCTTCTTATCTCCATCTAAGTGTAATCCTATTACTTAGCATATTCCTCTCCTCAAATACCTCAAACCCACCACATTGGATTATACTCTCTACAAACACTTAACCTACACTGCCACCTCTCCTCTCAATCATAATACTCTCCAAAACCAACATGCCTTCTCCAACCACACACTCAATTTCACTCTTACTCCTTTTCATTCTTCTGTTAACCCTATTACTCCTCTCTACTCTACACCCCATCTCCTTGTCTACCAACCTCCCACCTCATTCACTTCAACCTCCTTACCTAGTCCACCTAAATGCTATACAAACATCTCCCCAAGCCTCTGTCAACTAAATCCCCTCCTCTACCACAAAGAGAAGCCAATTCCAACATCTAAAAATCAGTACAAACCACTCCTACCCAACTCTATACTTTCATGTCAAATCTCAAACCACCCTACCATAGGTCTATGCAGCGATATACACCCAAATCCAGGACCTACCAATCTCAACCATCCCCCTACATCTATCAATAGAAATTCCCATAAGTCACTATATATATTGTAAACCTAAACCTCCGCAGTATCAAGAATAACATCTCTGACTTTCACACTTCAGTCGCTCACCAACAACCAAGCATCATAGCAACAACTGAGACCTGGCTAAAACCTCACATTACAGACACTGAATTTCTCCCTCCAGGTTTTCAAACAATAAGGTAAGACAGAATCCATAAAAAGGTGGCCATGTAGCTCTTCTGTTTCCCAACTCCCATAATCGTATTCCATTTACTAACCCAGTACCACAAATCTCAAATGCAGAAATCCTCATCTCATTCCTAAATATAAACAAGAAGCAACTCTGTATAGTAGCCCTCTATATACCCCTAGGAAACAACATTCCCACACTTGAGGATATCCTAGCCTGGATTTCCAACATTAAAAATGAGATCATCATACTAGGTGACAAATATCAACTGGCTTGAATTAAACTCTAACCACCCATCCTCAAACATCAATCTCTTCAACTTCACCCAGCTCATAAACTCATCCACCAGACCAAACAGACAAAGGATCCATCTTGGACTGGATTCTAGTCTCTAACCCTGACAAAATATCCTCAGCCAGTACACTCCCTAACGGGTCTTCTTCATAACATTGAAATTTCATAACATTGAGACCATAACATAGAAAATTCAAAATACTGAAAACCCAAATCATTGAAATCTCAGAACACTGAAACTGTGCTTCATAACATTGAAAACTATATTGCACAAGTAAATAAGATCCCTTCCACCTACACCACCTAACAAACACACTTTATACTACCCCTCCCCCACACCACTGTAAATTAAATATACCAACTACAAGATAGCGCTACAGTGGAAAAAGTTAATTTCCTAACCTCAATGTATGGTGATTGTGAAACAGTGAGGTTAGGAAATTAACTTTTTCCACTGTAGCGCAATCTTGGAGTTACTGTATTTAATTTACCGGGGGGGCAGATCCCCCCACATTAGGGGTGCAGGGGCGCTTTGCCCCCCATTAGAAATGTAGTAGAAAGTGTGTTTGTTAGGTGTTACAGCTGCAGGGGATGTTACTTATATATGCATTGTAGTTTTCAATGTTATGAAGCACACTTTCAATGTTCCGAGCTTTCAATGTTTTGGGTTTTCTGGGTTTTGGGATTTAGATGCTTTGGTCTCAATGTCATGAAATTCAACGTTGTGAAATTTCAATGTTATGAAGTAGACCCCTCCCAAACACCCTAAGCGATCATCTCCCAGTCTTTATTAACCAAGCCTACCCAATCCAGTCAATGCCAGCATCAATATAGACAAACAAGGAACATGTCCTCATTTAACCCCATCTCCTTCAACAATATTCTAAAAGCAACTAACTAGGATTTACTAAAATCCATCCCTCTAGACAATGCTGTTGATTACTTCAACACCACCTTCATGAATATCCTAAATAGCCATGCACCTATACGTGTACAGAGGATAAAAAATAACCATGCCCCTTGGGGCTCGCCAAATCCACTCGGCTTCTCATGCACACCACAGGCAAAATAAGGAGGTCATATGCCAGGAACACAGAAATACCGCAGACCTTCTAAAATTCAAAGAGCTTTGCAACCATGTAAATAAGCTAATCAAAGATAAAAAAAACACACTACATAAAACTTCAATTCAACCACCAGCAAAATCCAAAGAAATGCTGGACTTCAATAACCTCACTACCTAACCCAGGCAAACTAATCAATCCTTGCCCACTACCTGACAAATCTCTTTAAGAAATAGCCGCCAATTTCAATACCTTCTTTACTAACTCCATAGCTGACATCACAGCAAAATTCAGACAAATTTCTGCACTAGCCAGACCTCCACACTTAGATCTCCTTCCCACTCCTCCTCTCATACTCAACCCTGCCTCTCAAAAGAACAAACCACCCACCCACTCTTCATCCTTCACCCTAAAACCAACCCCAACCTCAACTACAAAACTACTACTACAAACACTTAAACCCTGCTCCAATGCCCCAGAAAATCTACCCTTACAGTACCTAAAAACTGCCGCTGATAGTATCTCTTGGCCTATAAGCATACTTATAAACTGATCCATCTTAGAGTCATACGTTCCCAAAGTCTGGAAAAATGCATTCATCCTCCCTCACCACAAAGGAGGCAATAATACCGACATCACTAACTTCCTGCCCATTGCTATTCTCTCTCCAGTCTCCAAAATCCTAGAAAAATGCATCTATTCCCAACTTCTCCACTACCTCCTAGACAACCAAATACTATCTTCACAATGTGGCTTCAGACCTGGACATAGTACAATCACTGCCCTTCACTTCTTTATGGATGCTGTAAACAGAGCCCATGATACCAGTAAAACTTGTCTCAGCTCTCTTTCTTGACCTATCCAAAGCCTTTGACACCGTTCCTCACCCTCTTCTAATCTCCCAACTCTCTAAAATTGGTCTGACCCCCAACCCTAAACTGGTTCTCCAGTTACTTACATGAAAGAAATAACCTGTCAGACGGCAATACGCCATCTCTCCTTTCCTTAACACCACCACTGGCATTCCTCAAGGCTCCATACTTGGGCCAATGTTATTTAGCATATTCATAAACAACTTCCACTCATCACTATCTTAAGGAACCGTCATTCAGCATGCAGATGACTGCACTATCATCTGCTCTGCTAACTCTGTTTCCAGCTTATACTAACTCAAAATTCCTTTTCCTCCACAGAATCCTGAATGCATAACAACCACCTTGCCCTAAACCCTAAAATCCTTCACTCCCAAGAAAACAACCCCTTTAAACAAGACTAACTTTACAATCTTCTTTGTTAAACCATTAACAGAAGTCATCAAACACACAAAACTCCTCAAAGTCACTATTGATGAACACAAGAAATTTGACCTTCTCATACAACACATTTGCAAAATGCACTGTAAACTTGGTACTCTTTATAGGCACAATCACTTCCTAAGCCCATCCACAAGAAGAACCTTAGCCTCTACATACCTACTACCCTCTCTTCTCTACAGTGTCCCACTACTTACTAACATCCAAAGCTCCTATAAACTTAAACTCGCAGCATGCTACAATAAAATCACCAACTTTGCAACCAATTCCAACACACCACCCATCACTGCACTGCCTTAAAATCACTGAACTGGCTAAAACTACCTAAATACCTCTCCTATCTACAACTAACCACAGTGCACACAATACTCTTCAAACCCCAGACTGTCTTGCCCTTAGGTCTACATTCCACTAAAACTACCCAAATAGGCCTCTTTGATCAGAGGACCAAAAGCTCTTACAAGTTCACAAACTTAATCTCCCACCCAGCCAGTTTCTCTACTCTTACTCTGTAGCCAAAACCTGGAATACTTTGCCTCTAACCATCAGAATTCCAAACCCCTCCCTTTTCAAGAAATGTACTTGCACCAAGCCCCCCTAAAACATGCAGACTTGTATTTCTTGCCATCATTGTCTTCTTGTGTTTTTGTTTATGGAATTGTACCACTGTATATAGATATCGTAGTCACAATTAGCCACATATATAGTTACCTAAACCTGACTGTATAGGCTCACTATTGCTCAGTGATGTTCCTCCTCCATGTTCATCTCAACACTTGTGTGTGTGTGTGTATATATATATATATATATATATATATATATATATATATATATATATATATATATATATATATATATATATTTTATTTCCTTGTTACCGAGTTGTATTTTCATTGCAATTTCATTGTAATCTCATCTCGTACTTTGAGGTTCTTCTCACTGAATTGTATTTTTCTTTGCAATTTTATTGTATTTACATCTTGCACTGTGGAGCTTTTCTCCCAGGGCCTCCACTGAAAATGGGTTCTGCTGACTCGGTGGACTTTCCCAGTAAACAAAATGCAAATAAACAAACTAGTTATGCTTTTCCGCCATGATCTAAGGACCTTGGTGTTCTACTTTTGACATACCTCTTCCCATTCCAGAATTCTATCCCCAAACCTCAAATGCTCCCCTACATCATTTTGTAATACTGATATTGACTATAAATTGCTGATTAGCTATACCAATGGGCCACAGTTCAAACTTCTAAAATTGGTAAACTATGGCCTTCAGCATTTCCATAGTAGTACTATGAATCCTACCTAGCTGACCGCTCTCATTCTCGCTTGAGACCAAATATTTAGCATTATTTTCTGTTGGTCTTAATATCATCTGTTTCCCTGAAGTATTCATATAAAGGTGGCACTGCTATAGTCTCACCCCACCCCTTTTCATCCTCTGTCAGTATTATCATCTGGCATTTTACTCTTGTAATTTTATCCTCCCGCGTGTATCTAATTATTTCCCCAAGTAATTTCTTCCTGAATCACATGCCAATGCTGCATACAGTACCAATGGTCCCACAAACATTTTAACTGCCTGAATCCTCTGATACATGTCACTCGCCATAACAGCTCATCTCCAAATTGTAGTCAAGATTTTTACTTTAACTTGTTCCAAAGTTACCTTTGGTGTCTGTTTTGGGTCTCATGTTAATAGCATAGCCACAGATTGCAAGCTAAAATGTCCCCAGAGGTGCAATAAGTTCTTAAATAATGCATGCAATGGAGCATAATTTCTACATATATCCATTTATCTTGTACCCTGGAACCTGTGTAAATGTTGCCCAAGAACAGTAAGTACATTTGAAATATCCACTACTTTTCTGATAATATATAACACTATCTGCAAACATCCCCAGTTTTCATTCAATTCCATTGCAATTCCATCTTTCTACAGTTGACTGCATCCTCATCTCATCTGCCCTAGAGACTCTAAATACAAAGCAAACAGCAAATGGGACAATGGACATTCTTGTAATGTTCCCTTTCCAGTCCCCACTTCTGATGTTACACTTGCATTTATTTTATTACAGCTTCTGACCCCTTATAATATTTCTTTCAACAATCTTATAAAATTCATGGGGAACCCCATTGTATACATTATCTTACGGCTGGCCTTTGGTTAACTGGTGCCCTAAGCAAAAGGTCTCCACAGCACCCCTCCACCACCACCCAGTGTCTCCATCCTGGTCTACCTACACCATCCAGATTACTGGAAAAGCGCCCCTGCTAGACCGGTACCCTAGGCAGCCACCTAGTTGGCCTATGCCGAAGAATGGCTATGCATCATCTCCAGTAGTATACCTTACGTACTCAGTTGAATGATTTCTCCACATCAAGCCCCAGCAACACCAATTTTCTTCTCTATTTCTGCTTCACTACGTCTCACACAAACCCACACTGATCTTGGTTAATACTTTGTGGAAGGCTGTCTGCTAATCTGTTTACTAGAATACCTATAAAGTCTTTATAGTTATGATCTAATATTGAGATTGTGCAGTACAACCTGGATTGCACAGGTCCCTCCCATCCTTCATCATCAAAACCACTGCCATATGCCAGGTTTCGGGTAACCTGTTCTGTTCCAGGATCACGCAGAACATCCTGTACCATATGGGGACATACTCATCTCTGCTGTCCTTCAACATTTCTACTGGGAACTGGTCCCATCTTGGAGCTTTCTGCACTACCTGCATTTTTATTTGTTGTTCTATTTCTTGTACTGAAATGGGATTGACTAGACTTTGATCCTTTTCATCTTGTCAACCTAAGCAGTTTAGCTCCTTGTAGAAACATTACCAGTTTCATTATACAGTCTTTCTTCTCCTTGTTGCGTATATGTTTTATAGTTTGTAAACACTTCTCGGATTTCTCTGGATTCTTTCATTATTTTGTCCTTCCTCGGTTATCTCACTTTTAATATACTCCTCTCTTTCTGCTGCCTTAACCTTCAAGCTAAAACCATCTGCTTCTTTTGTGAATTTTCATAAAACTATACTTTGAATACTGTCTTTTGCTGATCTAAATTTTCCTGTCTGGTCAGTTCCTCTTTGTGGAAATTCTTTTTTTTTGTAACACATTTTTGTTCTCTAGCCTCCCTAGTCATAAATTCCTGTGTCAACCACTGGATAGTCATACATCTCGCAGATATGAAACTAGTTGCTAGGCTATAAATGGTCCTTTTTGGCATTTATTTCTCTGAAGTGAAGGCCAATGTCGAGGGCCTCTCCCAACCAAGTTTACAGATGAAACTCGACAGTCATAGAATCCCCCCAGTGACACCAATACTCTCCAAGGAGGAGTGACACACACTAAAGACAGGTGACAGAATCACAGTCTAAAACTCAGTGCCAAGAAATGTATAACAGAATCGTTTGGGAAGATGGTTACACCAGGAAACTACCACATTGATAATACACATCAAAGAGTAGACCCAGTGGTCAGTGATAGTTAGTAGCCTGGCCTTTGAACATCATATGTCTATGGTAGTTAGGAAATCATGTTAGTTTGTACACATTATAAACAAAGATATGACATCTAGGACTAAAGATATCACTTCCACTGTACTCAGCTATTATCACACCAATCACTGAGTACAACACCCAATTAATATTACCTAAATAGGCATATGCAACAACTAGAGCATCCACAGAGGTTCCTCACAAAAAAATACATGGCCTAAGCAGACTACATCAACCCCATATTCCTGTACTCAAGTCTCCTATAGATTGCGGAGAAGCTATTTATGCCTGGCCTACAAAGCATCCTCTGATCCCACTCTGATGGACCTGTTGCACAACAAAACAAACAGCATTAGAATTACCCAATCTAGGGACCTAAACCTCATCTGTAAAATAAGCTGGACACATTGGAGGGGCAGGTATGTGTCTTACAGACCACCTTTATTCTGGAACAGGGCTTCCCATCCAAGTCAAGCAAAGTTCATCCCTAACCCAATTCAAGCATAATTTGAAGCAATGGATGGGGAATTGGAAATTTTCCCCTTGCCTGGCATCTACATTTCTAGGAGAAAGAGGCAGCCTGTAAATGCTTGACCACCCATGCCCAAGTCTAAATTTACTCACTAAAATAATGCTAGGATATCAAAACTTGAAAGATACATTTAGGAAGCATGGCTAGTGTTAGCTTAGTAGTCACCTATGAACCTAGAACTCTTTCTTGTGGCTTCTTCAGTACCCTGTGCTGAGTCTGCAATATCTTCTCTCGCTCTGCCCACACCAGATCCTTCCATTTCTATTCAGACAAAAGCATGACTGGATAAGAGTATAGGGTGGGCGCACATTCCCTTTATTAATGTTCCCATATTACTTGTATCTTATGTGATATAGATGATGTACCACATTGTCCTGAAATATATGTACATCTCCTGTCCCCTAGTTGATGTCCACCCAGATCATTCAGGCCATAGTTTTTCATAATGTGTTGTAATCCTCTTCTTTCCACTGTATGCTTCCTTGTCCTCCCACTTGCATCCTCCTTAGATGTCACTAAATTCCAGTACCCTGCTAATATTCCTATCCCCTGATAAAGTATTAAGTAAATGTGTTCCTTGGAACCTTGTTTTGTCACCTCACTTAATATATTCCAGCACCTTCTGTTTGTTACTTGCATCTGTAAAAGCATTCACATTACAGTTTGCAATCTTTAAAGTCATCTCTGCTGAACGGTGACATCTGTTTTACTACTGTTCTCTTTTCGATGTTTATTTATGGATATATGGGAGGAGAGTTGTTTTTCCCTATTTCGCGGTGATACATAATGCTTCAACTGGATTCCACACCCTTCACTTTGACTTGATTGCAAGTGACTATGGCAGCAACAAGCACAATACACTAATCTACTAACAATGTACTAATAAAGCCCATCTTGTCTTAAGTCATGCATCTTCCTTCATTACAATGAGCAAATGTTCTTGTGTCGTCCCCTAGCTTTGTCTTGTAGCTCTTAATTCCACTTCTTTCTCTCCTAATCACTGTTCATGCTTCCTTCTTGCAGCTTTTTCGATATTCCCCGTTTCCTTTATTCTGTATTTACAACCACATCAACAGACTCCTGTGTAGCCCCACCAATTAATGTCTCATTATTTTTATAACGCTCTTTTTTTTGTATTTAAGCTACACCTCTCACTCTCACCTATACTAACGTCTTGCTTGCTTCCCAGGCCCTTACTCTCAACACATGCTATTGTGCATTTCATGAATCACCACATTGCACCCCATTTTCTTTTTTATTATTATTATTTGTATTTTTATTATGGGATCTCTTATTTTCTATTCTTTTTCATGGAAATGCTCAACTTCCGCGCCTTCATTTTCCCAAAGTTTCATTCCTTACTATTATAACATACCCTTTAATCATTCATGCTTCTCAATATACAAGCTTTATTTTTGCATTTAATTACCTATTTCCATCACTTGGCTTAACTATCCTATCAAAGTTGACTTCTACTTCTTTCATCACTGAGGAGTCTCACCTCCCTTACCCAATCTGCGTTAACTTTATTTCGTCTGCTTATAATATTGGATCACTTCAACTTCAGTTCTATGTAAAGCAGGCCCACATCACCTCTTCCCCTTCCTTCTCCTTTACAATGCACTGTCAGTCCCAACATCTTATCTCACTGCACTTCTAGTATTACATAGTCTACATTTAACGAAACAAGTCTCACTGTTTAACAAAGCTGTTTTCCTCTTTTCAGCAACAAATTTACTAATGCTCTCCCACTGGCGTTTTATATTGTCTATTTACAAAACAAGGGAAAAGGAAGAAAAAAATCCCCTTAACTCTTCTGTCATCATCCCTCCACTTGCTAAATACATTTATTCTTTGTTTTATTAGCGATCTCAGTTCAACATTGTAAAAATAGTAACAAAATATAAGGAAAACAAACAATTGTCTTTATCAAAAAAAGTGTCCATTGCTTCTACGTTATGGTTATTAAAGTTAGTTTTTTGTTGTTCTGGATTATCAAACTTCCTGCTGGATTGCCACACTTGCTGAACAACGGTTCTCTGGCGAGTGTTCTGAATACTCCTCCTGGCTCTGTTGGCGTTTTCTTTCATTTCCTTCTGCCTGTCCTGCATCTTTGTGTAAAACACTGGAAAGGTTGTAAATAGCCACCTATGTCCTTCTTCCACACTTACTGATGGATCCCTTCTGGTCCTCCAGCCACTCACTCCATCTGACCACTTTATCGATGGAGTTTCTGTTACATCTCTCTCATTGCCATGGCTACATCAGGTTCCAGAAACATGTTCACATGAGTCGGGAAAAGTTACTTTAAAATTGCTGGGTGCAGGAGCTTAAACTTCAGGTTCATACTTGTGCATAGTCTGATATACAGCACAAAACTGTTTCTCTCTGCATTCTTC
Organism: Protopterus annectens; assembly: GCF_019279795.1. Classification (NCBI taxonomy): domain Eukaryota; kingdom Metazoa; phylum Chordata; order Ceratodontiformes; family Protopteridae; genus Protopterus; species Protopterus annectens. The sequence goes on along the minus strand of NC_056743.1, from coordinate 519,053,890 downwards.
CCAGGAAGTAGCCTTGGCTTACAAACACTCCCACCCCACCCATCATCAAGACTTTCTCTTTTTCCACAGCTTACGTAGGAGTTGCACTTTTTTAATAATGGGTCTCAGAAATTTTGATGATAATCCTACAGGCAAGTAAACCATGTTTTTTTTCCCCTGTAAATTCCTTTCCTGCAGTATGTCAGTCCACTTACTATTCTGCTAAGCAACAGCGAACCTCTTGCAGTTATTACCTTACACCTCTTCAGAAGTAGACAGATTTTAGATTTCCATGTCTCTTCCTGCCTTTCATTTCCAAGTGAGTTTCCCTTACTAGCACTTGCACAGCCTCTACTTCTGCCTACATGGCATTTTTGCCTGCCACCTTTTTTTATTCTTTCTGTATCATCCTACTGGATGGATAAAGCATTTTATGTTTCTTTCAGTCTTGTTTATATATTCCATTAAGGAGTCACTAATTTTCTTAACTTCAGTGTAAAATGTATCATGTTTCTCCTGTATTTGTTTTTTTTTTAACACTGTTTCTACATTAAGTTTTCATGGCCCTTACTTATTTTTGAAGTCACCTACTGCTGCTAGAGCCCTTTCCTCATCTTTCCTGGAGTTTATTCAACTTCCTTTACTCATTATACTACTCATGATCAATAGTCTAGTACATTTTTATTACTTCAATATCAAATCAAGAAAACAGGCAATGTTTTTCCAATAAAAACTCTAATTTGAGGATGTGGGCAAAGACCACATCCCTTCAGCTAGGTACCATAACTGGAAGACAGAGCATACTTTGTTTTTTTCTGCAATTATGTAGCAGAAACAAATGTCAAAGTATGTATTTCTCCCAAAAGTATAGCAACTTCTTCCATATTCAGGCTACCAACATAGTTTTTAACAAGGAATACCTCTGACTACTTGCTATTTGTGCAATCAAATTACAGAAACTTTCTGAAATAGAAATGGAATATGTTTTCATGCTGCATTTCAACTCGCACATACGCACAGATATACAAAGCCCCTCAGATTAATCCTTTTTTAAAGGGATATGCCACCAACTGTCTACAATGAAATGGCAGTAATTCTAAATATTTTGACACCTGTCCTTCAGAGAAAAAGGACCAGTTCAAGAAACAAGTGTAATTCACAATAAAAAAGGGGTTGCCAAGTGCGTATTTAGTATAACCCCCTTCTAAATGCACATCTGTGACAACTTGCCTCAGATGAACAGATGTCCTGCTTTTTCATATTCTGAAGCAGAAATCAGCTTTAGTTTATTTTCACATGACTGTGGACACAACAGGTATGTAAACAGTATGAAGTTGACCAAAGGCTTTGGGTATGGTTCCTGACGCCCTTACTCCATGGTAAAGCTGTAAGTTCTTTAGCAAAAATGCATGACACTGACTTTTGATTATACTGCTGTAAAAAGACATGTATTAGAATGTTTTAAGCTAACACCTGAAATGTATAAGAAAACAGCATAGACGCAAGGCAGATGAAAATGTGTGTGAATATGTTGTTGAACTGAGCACTTATTTTCATAGCTGGGTGAGTGGATGTCAGGTCACCACTTCTGAAGGGCTGGCAGACCTTTTGGTAAGGGAACAAGCCCTTAGCACTTTGCCTGAGGACATGAGGATCTGGTTAGCTGATAGTCAGCATGCTACTTCAGAGGAGTTGGGGAAGAGGGGAGACTTATACCTAGCAAGCAGAGCAGCCCTGCACAGGAAGGGGACCCCCAGTACTGCTCATGGGACTAAAGGAACCCATGGTGGGCAGCACAGACTGCCCCAAAAGAATCCGCCAGTAGCAGAGAAAGCCACTAGTCCAGGTACACGTCCAGGAGCTAGGGTTAAATATTTTGAATGCAACCAGTGGGGCCATGTGGCATACAGATGTCCAAGGAGGCAAGGTGGGGAACCAAAGGTGAGGGAGCCAGTAAGTGGGAAAGACAAAATGCCAACAGTAGGTTGTCTTGAGACAACAGGGGTATGGAACTACCCTCCTGCATATGTCCTCAGAGGGAAGGATTTGGATGAGGCAGTACTATGTACTTATGCAGTTACATGGAGTGAAGCTAGAAGACAAGCATGTGGGTCTGGTAGCTTGGGGGAGACCCAGACAGACTGCATACTTGCAGCCAGGACTGCTGAAGTGATTACTTCAGGGAGTGAGCTACACTGTAACAGTGAGAATGAATGTGAGCCACAGCTGCTTGTGGGTATTGATGTTCCCTTGGACAGGGTAACTGCAAAGGTAGAGGTGAGTAATAGTGCCCAGGCTGACAGTGAGGCACCACTGTCAGAGGATGCCAGACTTCCTGTGGAAGGGGAGCTGGGAAGGGTTACAAGGAGAGAGCTGAGACAGGCTCAGCTCTCAGAACCTACCTTGCAAGGCCTGAGGCAGGTACCTAGGGAGGCACCTGATTCTCAAGGGAAGGGGGAATCTGTATACTGGAACAAAGGGTTACTGTACAAAGAGTGGACCCCTGAGGGAGGGCTAGAAGGTGAGAGAGTACAGCAGTTGGTAGTACCTAGAGCTTACCATCTGGTGTTTCTAGCCATAGTCCAGGATGTTCCCTTTGCAGGTCATATGGGCATAAAACATACAAAGAGGCGTATTATGCAAAACTTCTATTGGCCGGGAATTACCAGAAATGTAACAGGGTACTGCAGGACCTGTGAGCAGTGCCAAAAGGTAGGCAAGGCAGGAGACAAGGTGAGAGCTCCTTTGATGCCTTTGCCTGTGATAGAGGAGCCATTTCAGGGGGTAGCTATGGATATTGTGGGTCCTCTGAATACCCCAAGTTCCAAAGGGCAAAAGTATATCCTAGTGATTGAAGATTATTCTACAAGATACCCTGAGGCAATGGCTTTGTCCTCCATTGAGGCCAAGAAGGTGGCAAATGCTTTGCTAGAGATTTTCACCAGGGTAGGTTTCCCAAAGGAGATACTGTCTGACAGAGGTGCCAATTTTATGTCAGACCTGCTGGCTTGTCTGTGGACGTACTGTGGGGTGAAGTTCATGAAGACCACCCCCTACCATCCCCAGACTAATGGTTTTGTTGAGAGGTTATATTCTACTACTCTTAGACTCAGCCAGCTCATCTGCATCCTAAAGAAACCTACTGTCCTATTTTAAACTCCCTGTTACCAAAAGAAATTAAGGAAGTACGTTGTACCCTCCAACTACTGTTAAACTGCATTTTTCTCTATAACCTACTGGTGTATGTAATCACACCACCGAGGCAGGCACCCAGCAGCCAAACCCCTCCCTACCTGACAGGTAACTACTCTACCCTCCTTAGGATCTATTACTTGAGTATTCTGTTCTTGCTATCTGTATACCATAGGGCTTTGCTGTTTTAGACCTATTGGCCACTAGGTGGCACCCTAATCTCAGCCTGTGTGGTCATCTATTTTCCCTACTCCCCTGTATTGGATCCCAGACTACCTTTAACTTACCTTGTTGTACTAGACTGCTCCTAAGGTACTCCCCTTGCTGCTTATCTACTTGTCCTCCTATTTCCTCTCTGCTATCCCTTAACATCTATACAGCTGAGCTATCTTACCCTACTCTCCTGGAACTTCCAAGGGCTTCTCAAGACTCTGCTGCTCACTGATCGTCTCTGGTATTTCTTCCTTTACCTGTTCTAACCCGCTCCGTTCGCCCCGTGGGCTCACTCCGCTCCCCTACCCCCAATTCCCACCCACCCCCAGTGTTCCTAGACTTATACTTCACTAACCACTCCCCCCTTTCTACTCATCCTATCACTATCCTCCTCATCACTAAGCCACTCCCATGCCTATATCTCTCCTCATTAGTAATAAGTAACTCTCGTTTGGCTACTCATTCACCTTTCCTCACCATTCAATACACTGACTACTTCCCAAATCAACTCCTATACAACCCCCACTACTTTACTATTTGCATATTTAACCCTACTCAATCTCTTTCAGCACGTTCTCCTTTTTTTCTGCTTCATCTACTCATACAAACTACTCCTACCTCATTTCTACTTACTATAATGGCCCCAACACACAAAACTATTTACACAAACATACTACTCTTAACTACCACAATAGCCTCTCTTACAATACCTTACTCACTAACCTTCTTAGAAAATCTTTCTCTTCCTGAACAAAACCATCACCTCCAGCAAACTTTACCATCTTCTTTCATCTATTACCTTAGCCACAGTAACATAACCTGTACCGCTAACTATATACTACCAAAATATCACAGAACAACCCAGGTTTCTTACATCGCTATCAAAAAGAATTTTAACAATTTCCACAAAATCCTTAAATTTCTACAATACCCCCAGAAATACCCCTCCTAGATCGTGATATCCATCCAAACCCTGGCCCGAATACTAACCATACCAATCACCGAGACAATTTAACATTGCCTGTGATCCCTACATTAACTAAACCAGCTAATTCCCTCCTTAAAGCTCACCTTAACATTCAAAGTATAAACAATAAAATTTCCCATCTGCATGCACTCCTAGAAGTGCACTCATTTGATATTCTCTGCCTTACAGAGACTTGGCTAAAACCATCCACTCTGGACCAGGAAATAACCCCTCCTGGCTATAATATCCTTAGATGTGACCGTAAAACCAAAAAAGGTGGAGGCATAGCCATTCTCTATAAATCTCAAATATCCCCCTTTAATGTGCTCCCATCATTAGATACAAAGTCTGAAACCTTAACTGCTAAACTCCAAATCAACAACTCCAAATCTATCTAATTTGCATGCATCTCCCCCTGGTAATAATATCAGTACTCTTGAAAACTTACTTAGTTATCTCTCTACCCAACTACCCCAGGAGACCATTGTACTGGGCGACTAACATTGACTGGTCTTCCTGCAGCTCCCCTAACCCTACTAATCACATAAATCTCTTTGGAATCTCACAAATAATAACTACTCCAACTAGAATCCACAAAGCTAGCAGTAAAGAAACCACACTTGACTGGATCCTTATTAATAGCCACCCTGAAACCTATACACCAGGAACCCTTCCTGACTGTATCAGTGACCATCTGCTTACCTATATTATAAGACAGAAAGTTCGTATCCCAACTACTAATAATTTCAAAACCTCCCATTCTAAAAAATTCTTTAATCCAGACAGCTTCCTAATTGAACTTCAAGCTTGTGACTGGTCACCTATGACTCATCTTGAACTTGATGAAGCAGTGACCTACTTTAATAGCAAATTTCTTCAAATCCTAGATTCCCATGCACCTTATCGCTCTTCTAGAATAAGAACCAAATCTGCCCCATGGCTCACAAAACAAACAAGGCAAAAGATGCTGCTCAGAAACAAAATCTGGGATAAATGGAGAGCCACCAAATGTCCATAAGATCACCTCCATTTTAAACAGTTAAGAAATGCCACCAAGAAAGATATTCTTAGAGACAAAAAAGACTTCTACCTTCACCTCCAACAAACCAGTCAACAAACTCCACAAAAATTTTGGTTAGGGATTAACAAACTTATTCGGCCAGGCCACTCTACTACTCCTGCCCCTGCAGGATTCAACCAAACTAACTCCAAAAAGATTCCTGATGCCTTTAATAACTACTTCACAGAAGCCATTCTAACCCTAGCTAATTCTTTATCTTCTTTTACTGCTTCCCCTCTAAATACCTCTAAGACTTCATCTCCTACCATTCAAATACAACCTGTACCTACATCTCTTATCTGTAGACGCCTTCAAAAATTGAAACCTTGCACCTCTTCTGTTGACTGTCTCCCAGCTGAATACCTACAAATTGCCGCAAAAGCCATAGACTATCCCATCTCTATCCTTATTAACAGAACTATCTCAGAAGCCAAAATCCCTACCATATGGAAAGTATCCCATATATAATACCTCTACATAAAGGTGGATCATCTATTGAGCTTTCTAACTTTCGGCCTATTGCCTTACTCTCCCCAATAGCTAAGAAAATGGAAAAATGTATTCACAAACAACTACTTAACCACCTTATACAAAATAATCTACTGGCAAACTGCCAACATGGCTTCAGGCCATTCCATAGCACAACGACTGCCCTGCTATCCTTCACAGACTCTATAAACAAAAATCCTAACAATAACTCTTTCCTCTGCACTATTTATTGACCTGTCAAAAGCCTTTGATATTGTTAACCATAACTTACTTCTAGACAAACTGAAAGCCAATTCACTCAATCCACAAGCACTACAATGGTTTAGGTCTTATCTGGAAAACAGACAGCAAGCAGTACTTTGGAATAACAATCTGTCTACTTTACTTCCAGTAAATATTGGAGTACCCCAAGGCTCTATACTAGGTCCCCTACTTTTTTTCCTTATTTATTAATGATCTTACACACAAACATTCCACAAGCCACCTGCATTCAATATGCAGATGACTCTACTTTAATCTGTACAGCTAAGAACATAGCCTCTCTCCAGTCCCTCACCCAAACTGTTTTCCGTAATGTTGAAAATTGGTTTATGCAACACTGCCTCCTCCTAAATCCCCAAAAAACAAAATTACTGCTTTTTACTCCAACTCATAAATCACCTCATCCATTCTTCTCAATAACCTCTAACAATGCTACCAACATAATCCCAGATACCACAACCCGCCTACTAGGTGTAACAACTGATAATCGCCTCAACTACGATGACCACATTAACTCCACTATAAAGTGTGTTAATAAAAAACTTGGGACCCTCCATAGAATTAAACCCTTCCTTACCCCTTCTGCAAGAAAAACTATTGCCCAGACCCATCTCATTTCTACCCTTTTCCTATGCCTCTGCTATATATACTAACCTATCTAAAAACAACCTCTCCAAACTTTCCACCTGTTATAATAGCATAGCAAGATTCATCACTTGCTCTCCCTTTAAAACTCACCACTGCCTCAACCTCAAAAAAAACTGAGATAGCTAGAATTACAGAACCATATACTTTTTCAACAATTACTTATCACCCAAAAGATCCTACATCACCCCAACAACACCCCTATCCTCACTAATATGATTGCACCATACAAAAATCTGGCTACACTACGCTCTGCTAATAAGCTCCTAGCTTCCTCGACTAAATCTAACAACAAAGCTGGTGACTCACTTTTCTCAAACACAGCAGGTAAAAACTAGAATCAGCTACCTTCTGAAATATCAACCCTTGCTTCTACTTCTCTATTTAAAACTTAAAGAACATCTTAAAACTCACTGGCTTTGTCCATGTGCAAACCCAGACTGATCTCTCTTTCCCCCTCCTGCACTCACCTCTTTCTCTACTCCACTAACCTTGACCTCTAATTCTAGTCGCTACAATTTCCTTCTTAGTATGATGATAAAATAAAAGGCTGTTCTCTCCTTTGCGTCTTTCTCAATATTATTATTGTGTTTAGTATAATTTTTCTTTTGACCAATGTTGCCTCTGTACTGTGTTTCTAAGTGTCTTTTTCTTTAGACCAATGTTCCCTCTGTACTGTGATTTTAAGTGTTTTTTGATATATTGTAAACTTTGTCACTGTTAATGCTTGGAGCTTTTCTCCCCGGGCCTCTACTGAAAATGGACATATATCCAGTTAGACTAGCCCGGTCAACAAATGTAAAAATAAAAATAAATAAGTAAGTCCATGCCACAGGCATTTGCAGATCAGTTTAGGAGGGAGTGGGACAAATATTTGCCCCATCTGTTTGCTTACAGAGAGGTTCTCCAGGAATCCGCAGGTTTTTCACTCTGAGTTGCTGTATGGGCATAGGGTGAGGGAACCTCTAGATTTAATTAGAGAGGAGTGGGAAGGTGAGTGTGAGTCTCACAAGGAGTCTGTTGTGGCATATGTCCTGAACCTCAGGACAAGGCTCAGGAAACTCATGGGCCTGGCCCAGGGGAGCCTGGCAGAAGCCAAACAACAGAAAAAGGTATGGTATGACAGGAATGCTCGAGCTAGAGGGCAGCAGGTGATGCTGTCAGACACAAGTTGCAAGCAGCTTGGGAGGGACCCTACAAGGTGGTAAGAAAGGTAAGTGATGTTAACTACATGGTGGAACTGCTAGGTAGAAGGCAGGAGCACAAACTGTACCATGTTAACATGATGAAATCTTACCATGATAGGGAGGCCCTTGTGCTGAGCATTTGCAGTGGATTGCAAGAGTAGTCAGAGAGACCTTGCGACTGATCTCCTCAGTGAGGCTCAGACTGACACCTCGTTGGAAGGGGTAGCAATGTCCCAGCAGCTATCTCCTACCCAGGTTCGAGAAATCCGAGCAGTGTTGCAGGTGTTTGGGGGCATGTTCACCGGGAAACCAGGGAGCACCCACCTGGTGCAGCACCAGGCCCCTTACAGGGTGCCTGAGAGAGTCAAACAGACTCTGAGGGAAGAGGTACAGGAGATGTTTGAACTAGGGGCAATTCAAGAGTCCAACAGTCCCTGGGCCTCGCCAGTGGTACTGGTACCAATGAAGGATGGCAGCACCAGGTTCTGTGTGGATTACAGGAAATTAAATAGTCACAGAGAGTTGGATGCTTACCGCATGCCTAGGATAGATGAGGCCCTAGAGCAGCTGGGTGGGGCTAAGTATCTTACAACCATTGATCTTACCAAGGGTTACTGGCAGGTGCCCTGGACTCCCAGTGCTAGAGAGAAGTCAGCCTTTGTGACTCCTTTTGGCATATATGAGTTCACAAAGATGCCCTTTGGGATGAAGAATGCCCCAGCGAATTTCCAGAGGCTGGTAGATCATATCTTAGCAGATCATCATATCTTATCAGGAGCAGAAGGGTTTGCCCTTGCTTACATGGATGATATTGCTATCTACAGCCATTCCTGGCAGAAGTACCTTCACAGCATGTTAGGGAGGTGCTGGGCAGACTACAGAGGGCAGGGTTGACCATTAAGCCGAGCAAATGTCAGGTGGGAATGGCAATAGTCTCCTACCTAGGACATAGAGTGGGGAGTGGCAAGATAAGGCCAGAACTTGCCAAAGTGGAAGCGATTAAGGCATGGCCTGCACCTGTTACCAAAAAGCAGGTGAGGGCATTCTTGAGGACAGCACGGTACTACAGAAAGTTAATTCCCAATTATAGTACCATAGCTGCTCCACTCACAGACCTGACAAGGAAGAACAGGCCAGATAAGGTAGTGTGGACCCCAGCATGTGAGCAGGCATTTCAGAAGCTTAAAGAAGCTTTGGGAGGACCCCTTGTGTTAGCCAGTCCAGACTACAGCAAACACTTTGTTGCGCAGGTGGACGCTTCAAACCATGGGATGGGGGCTGTACGTAGCCAAATTTCTTCAGAGGGAGAAGTGCACCCAGGGGTTTATCTCAGTTGTAGGCTCCAACCCAGGAAGGAATGCTATGCAGTGGTATGGTCTAGCCATAGTGTGGGCACTACAAAAACTTCAGCCTCATCTGTATGGAAGAAAATTCACTGTGATGACAGATCACAACCCTCTAACATGGTTAAACAGAGCCAGTCAGCAAAATGCCAAGTTGCTAAGATGGAGTCTTGGGTTGCAAGCATATATGTCAGTGAAGCACCGCAGTGGGAGTAACAATGCCAATGCAGATGGTTTCTCAAGACAGGGAATGGGGTGAGGTACACCCAGATAGACCAGACACTCTCAAGCAATGTTTCTCAAGGGGCAATTGAAAAACTTGCTCGAGTTCCCTGGGGGGTGACGATTGGGGAGAGATGGGCGAAGGCTGCCGGCCTAGTCAAATAGAATTTGATATATAATTCTGGCATTTGTAAATAAATGTAAAATACAAGCATGTTTTCTTGAGTGTAAAAATACTGGGAAATGTGGAATTCGGCTCCAGTGAGTCTGGATGAAGGTTTCATGCCCATTGTTTTAAGGCTAAAGTTTAGGACCAGAATTTACATGTGGATGGTGCTTTACTGCTCTGGTTTCTGTTAGAGTATACACGTGAAATGTCTTGTATTGTATGTTTCTGAGCAGGTGTTAGATTGCTAAATAATGCAGTTTGTTTGCCTGGGAAAACCGAAGTGTCAACATGATATAATTTGGGAGGGACCCAGCAGGCATGTTTGTTAGTAATGTTTAAATACTGTTTTCTCACAAGAAACTTGGAGCATTTTGATCTTGTACATCTAACTCAGCACTCTGCCTAAGCTCACATGCAAGTTTCTAGCACTGTGATTTCTTGTAGGAATAGTTAAAGCTAGTAAAGATTAATTAGGTATTTTACTTTGAAATCAGACCTGTCCTACTGTATTATTTTAAGTTTCTGTGTGATCTCTGAACTCTTGGATATCTCTGTGGTGTAGTAGTTGTGTCTTGTGTTTTAATTATTTATTATTAAATATTTTTAAAACCTTCTACCTGTGGCTGGTTTATGTAGAGATAAATTATGCTTTAGAGTACATTATATATTTATAGAGTTTACTGTCTAAGTCCTTCCAATAAGCCTAGACTGAACAGTCACATTACCATTGGATAATAATACTGTACAGTAATAATTGGACACCCTTTTAAGGGCCTTTTAGTAGCTGATATTATTAGCTGGGTGGTGGCAGGAATTACTGCGATATGGTCTGGGTAAAGGGGCACAGCTGGAGAATCTGTGTCAGCCTTTCCCAGGACGGTCTGTAAAGTTGTATAAATACTTATCTCAAAGTGTGTGTGTGTGCTGTGTCAGCTACTTGGGCAGGGACACGAAGCACTGGTTGGACAGAGAGGGTACTGGAGGTTTTAGCGTGCCCAGCTAAGCAGTGACCTGGACCCTATAGCTGTGCAAGTGGGGAGTCTTATTGGGGACCTGGTGAGCAAGGGAGCAACCAGCCCCAGAGTGACTGATCTGTGTGTGCATTTAAGGGAAATTGTACTTTACTGTGTGTATTAGTTATCTTTTCCTCTCTTCCATGAGACGACCTCTCTGCTGTTAGTGGTGAGGAATGAAGCTCCTTGATTGCTGGGCCAGGGCACGGTCGTCACACCCTCCACAAACTCATGAAGATTAGCTCTGGCAAAACCCACCCTGGCTCTGGAAATGACATCCAACTTGTAATGTTTGGTGAAGGTGTACACAGAACACCTATTAGCAGCTTCAAGGATGGAATTGATGTCCAAAGCCTTGAAAAAAGCCCCACAGGAGGACACTGCCCTGGTAGAATGGGCCTGAACAGAGGCAGAAAGCTGTTTGCCATGAAAGGAACAACAAAAAGAAATGGCTTTCACAATCCAGGAGGAGGTAGTTTGCTTAGAAACTGTCAAACCCAATGTACAGCCATGAAAATATGGAAAAAAATGCTCAGATTTAGTATGGCCTTTACCTTTTCTAAATAATACCCAAGCTGTCTATGAAGATCCAAGGTGGGTAGCATCTTCTCAATAGCAAATTGTGGAGAAGGAAAAAAGGAAGAAAATTGGATAGACTGGTTAAGGGACCACTCAGTGACCACCTTGGGAAAAAAAAAAGGATTAGTACACACAGGCAAACCATGTCCCTATGAAAAATCAAAAAAGGGGAAACCATCAAGGCTTGGAGTTCAGAAACTTTCTTGGAGGAGGTAGGGGCATCCAGTATAACAGTCTTCCAGGTGTAATGTTGCAGAGATGCAACAGCAGGTTCGAAGGGAGTCTGGGTTAAATTCTCAAGAACAAAATTAAGGTCCCAAGGAGGGATGGGCTTTCTTGGGGGCCTGATACGGAGGACAACTTTCAGGGATTGTTTAACCTCAAAATGAGATGCTGACAGTGGATTCAAAGGTCAGACAAGCAGAGACTGCTAATAAGAGAACCTTGACAGAAGAATATGCCAAGGCAGCATGGAGCAGTTCACATAAGTAAGAGAGAATCAAAAGGTACACCCACTGAAAAAGGATCTTGGTGAAGGCTTAAGACACAAAACAGAAAATCTCTTCCATTTGGACATGTATTTCGTTCCAGTTTTTGGTTTCCTGGCCTCCTGCAGAACCTTAAGCACATCCTCAGAAAACCGGCGTTGAAAGGGGATTAAAAAAGTACAGTTGTGTACACTTACCATAAATGTAGATGTTTTCACTGTTGCAGTCATCACGTTTGGGTTATCCTGCCAGGGGTAGCCCTCAGCTGGCCTGAATACCAGAGGCTTAGTATTTCTATGTCAGTTGCTGTCACTCCAAGACTGACGTCAGGTCATCAGTGGTATAAAACCAGGCAGCCGACACCATTATATTAGTTTTTCTTGGCCCAACTGTCAGGAGCCCCCAAATAGGGAGCTAGGTTATGGTGGAAGAACACCACCAGTAGAAAGTAAAAACTAAAAATTCCCAGTAAGGAGAGAGGAAGAGATTGAGAGAAACAAGGAGGATTGGGGGGGTGGGAGACCAGGACTGCAACAGTGAATACACTGGAACATCTACATTTATGCTAAGTGTACATAACTGTACTATGTTCTTTGTGTTTCACTGTTGCAGTCATCACATTTGGTTCGATTCCCAAAGCTGAAGAAAAGGGTGGAAGCAGTCAAGATGACTGGGGGCTGGCTAGGATGCCCTGCAAGACTGCGGTGGAAGCGCCTGCCTTGGATTTGGAGAAGATAGGCAGGTGGTAGTGCTTGGTGAAGGTATGAACAGAAGTCCATGTTGCAGCCTCCAGGATGTCCCTGGTGGGGACTCCTCTAAGAAAAGCTGCAGAGGTGAAGGTTGCCCTGGCGGAATCTGTCCTGACCCCCTATAGAGGCGGTTTCCCATGCTGTTTGTAGCAGAAATGGATGAAGTGTGCTATTTGCCCTCTGCCCCTGCTGTGAAGCTGACTAGCAATTAGTCAGTTTTTCTAAAAGATTTAGTCCTATCCAGATAGAATCTGAGCTGTCTGTGCACATCTAGAGAGTGCAGAACCCTTTCCCCCTTATTTTGTGGGTTAGGGAAAAAAGTGGGCAAATGAATGGATTGGTTGAAAGCCACACTGGACACCACTTTAGGCATGAAGGATGGGTTAGTCCTGAGGGAGACCCTGTCAGCATGGAAAATGATAAAGGGTTCTACAGCCATGAGTGTTTGCAGCTCTGAAACTCTTCTAGCTGAAGTGATGGCCAGAAGCAAGGTTGTTTTCCAAGAGAGGAATTTTAACTCTGCTGAAGCTGCAGGTTCAAATGAGGGTAGGGTGAGTTTTTCCAACACAAAGTTAAGGTCCCAAGCTGGGGTAGGAGCTCTTCTGGGTGGCCTTAAGTTGTTAGCCCCTCTTAGGCACTGTTTGATGACAGGGTGTGAGAAGAGAGAGGCGGCTCTGTGCTGTTATGAGCAGAAATGGCAGAGGTATGAATTTTAATACAGCTTTAAAACAGCTTGCATTTCTTTTTGGTTGAGGTGCAGATGTATTTGATTTGTGCTCCAATGGCCCTGAATGCACCTGCCACCCAGGAGTGCACCCCAGGCATAAGCTGATGCATCAGTGGCCTGGGTCTGGGCGGCATGGGGTTATGAGAAGAGAAGTCCCTTGTTGAGGTTGCATGCTGCTGCCGACTAAAGAAAATCTTTCCTTAGACAAGGTATCATTGGTATGATAGTTTTCAAGTCGAGAGTGTTGACACCAAAGGCTTTTTAGGTATCACTGCAGTTCTTGAAAAAGTCTCCTACACAGGAGATGAAAGCGCTTGGATTTGACTCATTTGGATTAATATTATTCATTTATTTTATTTTTTCCTCTGTGTGTTGTTAATAAATTGCTTCGTTACATATTATACGCCTAGTGGATCATTTTTTCACCACTGAAGCCATTCTGGTTCATCTGTTTTGCGGCTTTTTGTTTGTGTATCATTGCAGTTTCCTCATATGCAGTCTGGCATATGGAATGAGTAGAGTGCAGGAGGCCATGAATGCTACAGCTTGCAGGATTTTCCTTGTAGAAAATTGGGTTCTGATGGCTAGTTGGGAGAAGAAGCCTGTCAGGTAGGCTTGTTTTTCTGTAGTAAGGAATGCCATCTGGGATGCTGAGTCCAGGCTTGCTCCCAGGAATACAATTTGTTTGTGTGGGAACTAATTTTGATTTCTTTTAGTTGATAGTATACCCCAGGGAGGTCAGTAGATCCTTTACAAAGGCCGTAACAGCTTTTCCTGACTGTCTGCCTGAATCAGGCAGTCGTTTAAGTAGGAGTAAATTTGAATATTTCTCTGTCTGCAAAAAGTAATGGTTGGAGCCAGGCATTTTGTGAAAACTGTGGGAGCAGTGGATAAGCCAAAGGGAAGCGCAGAGAACTGAAAGTACATAGATCCTGCCCTGAAACGTTGATTTTTCCTGCAAGTTTCCCTGATTGGGATGTGTAGGTAGGTCTATTTTAGGTCTAGGGTGGCTAACCAAGCATCCTTGCAAAGCATAGGAAGAAACTGCTGAAGGGTGAACATTTAAAATTTTGCTATCACCAGAAAGGTGTTTAGAATGGATAGATCGAGGATAGGGCACCAGGTGGCCTCTTTTCTGGGTACCCGGAAGAGTCTGTAATAAAAACCTTGGCCTATCTGGCCTGCAGGAACATGCTGTATTGCCCTCATGGAGAGCAGGGAAAGGACTTGCTTTTTGGCCTCTGCCCTCTGGTTTGGAGAAAGATCTGGGAACCCTTTTGGGGTTGGCAGAGTGTGGAAATAAAATTTGTATCCCTGGGACACTATGTTAAGGACACATCGGTTGTTGGTAATAGAGGTCCAGTTGTTTGCATGGAAGGAGAGTTTTCCTCCTAGGGGCACAAGCAGGTGGGCAGAGGTAAGAGGTGGAGGTATAAAGTCATTGCGAGTTCCTACAATAAGGGAGTGGCTTAGCACTCCCTGTTTTTGAATAGGAGAAACTCCATTGCTTAGATCTCTGCATTCCCTGGGGCTGGGCTGAGCTGGCCTGGAGGGGTCCAGAAAGGACCAGTGCTTGGAGAGGAAATGCCTACTGAACCTCGGAGGCTGGACCTGTAAAAAGTCTTTAACTGTCTGCATAGATTTAGCTTTTTTTTCCATCTAAGTCCTCTTCTGCCTTGGTGCCAAACAAATTGTCTTTGTTCAATGGTGCGTCCAATAATTTTGATTTGACATAGTCTGGCAAGGTCTGTTCCTTCAGCCAAGCATGCCTTTTAAGGACAGAACCTGTAACTGCTGCCCTGCAAGAAGCTTCTAGGGTGTCAAAGCCACATTTCAAGGTGTGCTCAGTAACTTGGCTTGCAGAATGCATAAACTCTTGTAATTCCTTATTTTCTGCACAAGCAGGAAAGGAAGATATTTTTTGTTTGAGAAATTCCATGGTATGCTGCTGATATTTCAGCATGTGGAACTGACAATTTAGTGCTCTAACAGCAAGAGTAGCAGAGGTGAATACTTTTTTACCCCATCTGTCTAAAGCTCGGAAATCCCTGTCTGAGGGGGTGGGATTCTTAGCTGAGGTTGCTTTAATTCCTTTAGGTCCTTGAGAGATGACCTCTGGGTCAGCAGTAAGATTTTTGAAAAGGAATTTGAGGGAGTCAGGGACTCTGCAGTACCTGTCATGCTTTTTGGGAGCAGGAGGAAGGGTGTTGGTTGTCACATCAGATTGCATAAAATCATCAACAACATTCAGGACAGGAGGAATGGCCAAAGGTCTGTGCTGTGGTAAATCTAAGAATTCCCTGAGTCTCTTTTTTGACTGAGGATAGTCCTGATATTCCCATTGGAAATGCTCACTTAAAGTATGAAGGCTTTCACCAAATGAAAAATCTTCTGGTGGAGAGGCAGAAGGAATGGATTCCTCTGTATCAGAATCCTCATAAGAAATGAGGGGTTGCATGTCTTCATACTCAGAAGCAGAGTCAGACTCCTGTTCAGATAAAACTGCTGGGAACAAATCTTTTTTTCTTTTGGAAGGGGTAGCCTGGCTTCCCCTAATAAGCATAAGGTCTTCCACCATTTTAAGCATTTGAGACCGAGGCAAGGAAGCAGGTGCCTGAGCTTGGGTAGTCATTTTTTCGAGCGCAGTTTGTACCCTGGGCCTTAGAAACTCTGTAATTTTAGAAAGAACTGAAGATGCGAAAGAAGTCTGCTTGTGTCAAGTGTCAGTAGTGTGAAGTACTTCCTCTGAAGCCGGTGCCTGCTCAGTGGTTCCGGACCCATCCAAAATAGAGACATCCGCAGGATCCTTAGTCGAAGATTATTCTCGTGGCATACCGGAATCCGAAAGGGTTTCAATAGTGGCCTGCGAATCCATTGAAGTGGGCATCAAGGGCTACGAAAGCGCCTCACTGAGGACCGGAGAACTGACTACTAGCTTAACAGAAGAGTCTGTGGTGGTTTTGGACCTGTGCAGTCTGTCTCTGTCTTTATCCTTACGTTTTTTCGGAAGATCGGTAGTCGGATGGCTTACCAAAGCTATATCGGAATTTAAGGACTGAGAGCAAAAATATCTAGGTACAATAAGAGCCCGACAACGTATAGTTCTGGCATTGAACAAAGCACAAAAGCGACAAGGGATGTCATGGTCTGGGCCTAAACAGGTGACGCAGTAAGAATGGAAGTCTCGGTGTGGTATTTGCTTTCCCTAGGCAAGACAATTGTTAACTTTTTCTGACATCAGTTAGAGCAACAATAAAGGATCCCCAACGGGGTACTTAGCTTTAGAAGACTTCAACTTCAATTTGGAACAAAAACTCACATAGCTGCCGACTGGCACTCGTGTGAACTGCTTCTGCTTCGGGCTCCCCGGCAAGAAAGACTGATGTAATGACATCGGCTGCCTGGTTTTATACCATGGACGACCTGACGTCAGTCCTGGAGTGACAGCAACCGACGCAGAAATACTAAGCCTGTGGTATTCAGGCTGACTGAGGGCTACCCCTGGCAGGATAACCCAAATGTGATGACTGCAACGGTGAAACACGAAGAACATTACTTTTAACCAAAGTGTCAACTGAAGTGCAAACAGATGAGAGTGAAGTTGAGACTACTTGTCTTGTATGGGAAGATCCATTCAGTGAAGTAACTTGTGAAGACTGACCCTGGCCAGATGAAAAAGGAGGGGGAACGAGTGCTGTCTGGGTCAAAAGGGAGTCACCAATAAGATAGTCTTGTTTGATCTTGTCTAGGACTCTGGGGAAAATGAGAAGGAAAAGCATAAAGGAATATCCCCTTCCATGAAAGACATAGCGTCCACCATCTAAGCCAGAAAATTTGGGGTTCTGGAACAGAAGGGAAGGAGCTGTCTGTTCAGATCTGAGTCAAAGAGATCCACTTGAGGGATACCCCACCGAAGATCTATGTGCAGATATACCTCTCTGTGAAGTATTTATTTGTGAGGCTGTACCCTGGACCTGCTCAGCATATCTGTCATCAGGTTTTGCCCTGAAGGAAAGTAAACTGCATGAAGAGAAACCTGCATTTGGATAGCTAGAACTCAGGCCTGAAGGCCTAGTCTGCAAAGATAAGATCCTGTGCCCTGGCCCCCTTGATGATGTACCAAATGACTGTGGTGTTGTCTGTATACACAGTTACAGGGCCTGGTACCAAAGGGACTGGAAGGCCTGGACAGTAACTATAAGGGTCTAACATCTATTTGAATTTGATGCAGTCGCTGATGAGGGGGCTACAGACCCTAACTCTCATATTGCCTGAAGCAGCCCCTCACCATCCCTGATCTGAAGCATCTGTAAAGAGCTCCTGAGATGGAGCAGGAGGCTGGAAAGGGATGCCTGGGATAAGAGATATTTGCTGAATCCACCACTGAAGCTTGGGTTTTAGACAAGGAAGCAAGGGATCTGAAAACTCCAGACAGTCCCAATGCTGAAGCCACACCAAGCACAGGTACCACTGCAACTTCCTCATATGAAGTTGACAAAAGGTAGCATGGGGATGGTTAAGGCCATGAACCCCAGAACCCACAGAAATTCCCTGGCAGGCATGACACACAATAGGTAGGGATCAGAACTAGGCTGTTACAGATAGCACCACCTTAGGAGCAGCCAGAGTAACCAGCATTGGAAGAGTTTGGATCCTGCAACACAAGAAGATGTGATTCTGAGAGGGGACAACACAGACTTCTAGAGATCGATGGTGAAGCCCAGACTGTGCAACAGAAGTCTAGTAAAGTACAGGTCCTTCAGGAGTCTGAAAGAGTAGACTGTACAGATAAGGAAACATCTGTACTCCCTGAAGCCTGCAGAAAGCTATGACTGGAGTGAGGCACGTGAATACTCTTGGGGCTGTAGAAAGATGAAAGGGAAAAGCAGAGAATTGAAAATGACAGGAGACACAGAAGCATAAATATTATCTAAATAGAGGAGTGAATGGGAATATGAAAATAGGCCTCCTTCAGATCCAATGGCTAACAGAATGGGAATAGTTCTAGATTCAAATCCTAGAGGGTTACTTTTAGTTTCCAAATTTCCATAACTATGATGAAATATGAATTGTGGCTTACCTGCCCTATGAAAGACATTTATTCATTCATATTTATAGCTGGAAAACTGTTTGGTAATGAATGGTTCCATACAACCTATGCAGATATCAGAATTCTGAACTCCCTCCAGTCCAAGGGCTTCAAGATAGCTCCCTTACTTCATATAATCAGTTCAGACTCTTGTACCGCAAAGAAATGGGGACGTCGCCTACAGCAATTTTATACAAAGAAAAATGCAAATGAATGTTCACAGCAGTGACCAGCACAGTCATTGTCCGCCAACAATGTGAACACAGTCCATACACATTCTCACACACATATTAATTTAAATATATGAAGGGCAGATAACACATGCAGACGAAAACAATGCATCGCATTACGAGCGCACACACAAATGAGTTTGTTTTAGAACTTCAACTAATTATCAACCCAGGCCCATACTCAGTGTTAAAGCCCTGACTGCAATCCTAATGACCTGTGTTCGACTAGTACACAAGCAGTGAAACACAATGTAGGGGAGAATGGGACCAGTTGGCCGATGCTGGTCCATCCAGGAGGCAGCTTGCCTCACTGGACTGGTGAGGCCTGTACATTTAATGCAGGTGCATCTCCATAGCATCAACAGCCTTGTGTGCACTTCTAGTCCCGAAAAATAAATTGTGAAGGATCTGCTACCCTCAAACCTAAACACATCTTCTTCCTTTAACAAAGCAAATATTTTGGATTGGTTTTCTTTAATAAAATGTATTTAATGCATGCAATGGATAAGATGTTCTGTAGAAAACATTTGTCAGAATTTCTGAGCCCCTTCTACATATCTATACTCATTTTCTGCGATCTTGAAAATGTCTGAAATGAATTGCATTACCTTTTGTCACTATGTAAACTTTCATGTCTTCCTTACCTTTTAAGCAAGCTTCTTAGTGAGTTATTCAACTTGCTACAATGTCATCACTTTCAATTACCCAACAGCTCTGCTTTTATAAGGAAAATTACAGCCTTTCATTTGAATGGAGTCAGTCATTTTCACAAAATCTATTGTAGGCTCTTCAAAATGACAGCACGAGAAACATCTGATTTCTCTGAGAGATGACAGTAGCCCCTAGATGCATTTGTATTTATTATTTATAGTGAAATTCTATTACACAAGACAGCATGAGCATGCTTCCCATTATAAATAAGTTTGCATAAAAACTGCTAATTTGTATTATTGGCAAGAGAAGAGAAAGAAGGAAAAAAGGCCCTGCGGGCAGTTACAACAGTGTCACTGCTTAAACTGCATTTGGTTGCTTACAGCAAGCAGTTCAAACAAAAAGTTTCATTTGACAGTCCTATATTAGGCAATGTAGCATGACACGTTAGCCTTCAAGACATGAAATGAGCAGATCAAGCCCTTCGGGATACTGGATGCAGTTTTTATGTCATTCACATTACAGTAAATTTAGTGTACATTCACAGAATATGCAATCCTAAAAAAGGTTGAAACACAAAAGGAAAGAATGCTGCAAGTAATCACATCAGAGTATACATTTCTAGATGCATACAATGGCAATACTGCTAGTAGGAAGTAGTTAAATTAATTACACCACCGCATAAAGCATTATTTGTTAATGATATGATACTTGCTTGAGCAACACAGTGCATTAATTGCCACTGGACTGTACAGTGGTCCCTGCTGGGATTCCAAACATCACAAGAACAGACTTTGATAAGTTTGCAAGCCCGAGGAGTACAGTGCTACTACAGTTCAGGAAACTGGTGACATAAATTAATTATTATTAAAGAAAAATGAGTAATTAGGTGCGACGGTATTACCTTTTATAGCAGCCATACTAATTAATAAATGTGTCAGCAAAAGCAGTAAAGACTACACAAGACATTAAGATTTATTAATTGCTTTGGTGTGATTACAGCCTGTGAGACCAGAAATGAATGACACCTTTCAAATGTTTTTGTTCTTTTACTTGGAAACGGAAACAGATCAGGGAGGTTCTGTAATATTCATCCATAGAGATATCTGCATGCAGCACACAGCGATATGCCTTATGGACATGGGTAAAATAATACTGCGGGTCCCTGGGTGAAATATGTAAAATGGAGTAAGGGAAGACAGACGTACCCTGGCACTGTACATGTCGATAACATTCTGCAACTGTAAAAATGCAAAGAAAATTATTAAGAAGTGATTAATCTCCTCTCTTCTCATCTTATCTGCTTTTCCCTGTCAACTCGCTTTCCTCCTTGTACTAGCTCTAGCAAGCTGTATTCATACTGCACTCCTTTGTGTAATATTCTCTAAACCTTTTAATTATTTGCCCGATGTTATATGCTGCTGTTCTCAAATTTTGGAAATTGTACTTAACTGTTATTTTACCTATGCACTGTACCTGCTGTGCACTGAGTTTTGACTTTTACTATATTACTGTGACCCTCCTTTAATATTTTATAAATATCATGCTTACTTGCGTCATTTCTGGAGCTTTTCTCCTCAGGTCTCCACTGAAAATGGGCCCCTGGCTTAACTGGAATCATCTTTGTAGTGGTAAAACAGCATAAACCTCAAGAAGATGAGATAGCTGTTTAACTGCATGAGCTGCTTAAAGAAGCGAAAACAAATCAAGGCTGTTCACCTACTGATTAAACTTATAGCTTTCACTGACGGTGTGGCAAATTTATGGGTGAAGTAATTAAAAATTGCCTCCTGCCACTCCAAACTTCACAATGCACATCAAAAAGGGCTGGCCTAAATGCAAGGTCCACTAGTCCAGTCAGCTGTATATTTTATAACATTGCAGCAAATGAACTACATCTCAGACAGCCTCTATGGTACCATCTACACAACCTATTGTTAAATACGACCACACACACACACACGATGACGGCTGCTTGAAAAATAGTACAATTTATGTAAATAATGAAGCACCATCCAACAACGGCATGATTTAACAACTGAGATAATCTTCGAAGAATAATGGTTGTAATATTTATATTCTCACACACAACTGCACAGCTCCTCAAAGACTGTTTTAATCACTGTACACAGCTGCAAACTTCCCCACACGAACACACTAGTACTGAATTAGAAGTCTGATGCTGCACACCTTAGCAATCAATTCACACCTGTTGTCAATGGCAAACATATTCAACAGTAAAATAATATGTTAGTTTAAAGTACAGAATATCTTCTCGGGAGGTTAAGTAGGGAGGTGATGATTACTGAGCAGTAGTATGGTTTCATGCCAGGAAAGAGCACTACAGATGCGATGCTTGCTCTGAGGGTGTTGATGGAGGAGAAGTATAGAGAAGGTCAGAAAGAGTTGCATTGTCTCTTTATGGACTTACAGAAAGCATATGACAGGGTGCCTAGAGAGGAGTTGTGGTCGTGCATGAGGAAGTTGAGAGTTGTAGAGAAGTACGCAAGAGTGGAACAGGATATGTATGAGGGTAGTGTAACAGTGGTGAGGCCTGCAGTAGTACCGACTGATGCATTTAAGGTGAAGGTGAGATTACATCAAGGATCACCTCCGAGTCCTTTCTTATTTGCAGTGGTGCTGGACAGGTCGAGTCCCCGTGGACTATGATGTTTGCCAATGACATTGTAATCTGTAGTGAGAGTAGGGAACAGGTTGAGGACACACTGGAGAGGTGGAGATATGCTGTAGAGAGGAGAGGAATAAACGTCAGTAGGATTAAGACAGAATATATGTGTGTGAATGAGAGAGGTAGAGGAATGGCGAGTATGCAGGGAGTAGTGCTGGTAAAGGTGGATGAATTTATATACTTGGGATCAACAGTTCACAGTAATGGTGAGTGTGGAAGAGAGGTAAAGAGTAGAGTACAGACAAGGTGGAGAAGTGTGCCAGGAGTTATTTATGACAGACTGGTACCAGTAAGAGTGAAAGGGAAGGCTTACAAGAGATTAGTGAGACCAGCTATGTTATATGGGTTGGAGAAGGTGGCTTTGACAAAAAGGCAGGAGTCAGAGCTGGAGGTGGCAGAGGTAAAGATGTTAAGATTTGCACTGGGCATGATGAGGATGGAAAGGATTAGGAATCAGTATATTAGAGAGTCAGCACAGGTTGGACGGTTTGGAGACAAAGCCAGAGAGGCAAGATTGCATTGGTTTGGACATGTGCTGAGGAGGGATGCTGGGTATATTGGGAAAAGGATGCTAAGGATGGAGCTGCCAGATAAGAGGAAAACACGAAAGCCTAAGATAAGGTTTATGGATGTGGTGAGAGAGGACATGCAGGTGGTTGGTGTGAAAGAGCAAGATGCAGAGGAAAGGAAGAAATGGAAACAGATGATCTGAATGGTGCCCCCTAATGGGAACAGCCAAAGGAAGATGATCTCAGGATGCAGGAGACAGTCAGATAGCCAACATCTTAACAAAAGCATTCTACATAGTCAATCTTACACATTACATTTTTATTCCTGCAGTAACCAAAGACACTCTAAGGGAACACAAATCACCTCTCAGAATCCATCCACAGAACAAGATAACACTGATGAAATATAATTTCATAGAAGGAGTCAGCCATTATTAATTCCAAACTACAAACACAAATATAAAAGCAAATACATAATATAAATGTTAATATCTTCATTACTTAAGAGTATGTACTGCTAAAGAAAACATCCACCATAAAAGTTAAAACAAAGGGAATATAAAGAAGAGAAAACAGAAAAAAATGCAGTTTTCGTTCACCTTCAGTAAATAAAACACACACTAACATCAAAACATCGAACTTGAAAGACTGCAACCCAAATGACTGAAAATAAAAAAAAATCTCATCTTTGGGGGTTAAAGTGCCCCCCCCCCAAATCTCCCACACCACCTGCAACTTGTATATACCCACTCCAAGATCACACTACAGCAAGGAAAGGGCAAATTCCCACTTCACCCATGAACACCCAAAGGCAGATGCTAACATTTGTTGAAATTCTGTAATTTCCACATCACCTGCTGGCAACAAATGCATTCAGCATTTTTAATGTTTGACCAAAGGAAGGTAACCTATAGTTTTATAGGTTGATAGGTAAGTACTAGACTAGCTGCCCTTGAGGGCCATTTTATGCCTAGCCAGTTTCCCTTTTTGTACTCAAATTCAGATAGTAATGTGATAATCTGTTTCCCATCCATAGACCCAAGTTTTGCTCAAGTATGGACAGGAATCAACTTTGATTTATGTGGATCTGGAGTCTGAGCAGCAGTAACTTCTGCAATGTATGTCTATCCCTCCAAACCATTCTGTTAATGTTGAAGAAGAGGTTTACATCCCTGGAACATGTATTTCTGATGCCATCTGATTTGCTGATGTTCAGTAAAACCATCAGTACTGGATTAGAGGATGCCTTGTATGCCGGACATAGGTCATCTCTTACTAGTCTGTAGAATACAGAGTATAATGACATGGCTTTGAATTGGTCCATGTAGGACATGTTGTTTAGGCCTTGTATCCTTTTAGTAAAGTATCTCTATGGGTATTCCAGTTTTTGCATGTGTTTGGACAGATATATGAAAAAGGGGGCTTTATACTCCATGACTGGCCTACTGAAGGATGAGTAAAGGGAGACAATAACATCCCTATATCTGGACAAAATCCATTTGTTTATAAGCTGTGCAATATAGAAGAACTATTACAACAGTGGATGCATGATGGTCAAAAGTTAGGTTCACTGCTTACATAAGCTGCAAAATCCCAAACAAAAGGGTCAACTTAAGGAGCTTATTATCAATATAGAAGTTCCCTGGGAAAGATATAATAATGCATTTTGTGGCATTTAGTTTCAATTCATTATTTTGGCACCATGTATTTATTTGAAACGAACCTTCCTGCAAGGTGACCAAGTCATTTGGGGATTCAATGACTGCCCCAAGCTTGCACCCATCTGCAAACTTCGTCAGCCAGACCCCTCTGGTATTGGCCTTTACTTCAGAAAAGCAGATGGCAAGTAGGAGTCCCAGCACAGAACACTGGGGGACTCCACTGTTGACTGGTTTCTTTGGAGGGGAGTAACTTCCTGATTTGATTTCCTGCATACTATTCTGTGAGCCAGCTGGCAATCCAGTGGGTGACATAGGGATTTATTCTTGGTTTATTTAGCTTTTTTAGTATACCTGAGTGGGGAATTGTGTTAAAAGCTTTTGCCAGGCCAAATATGTAGTGTGTACTGTTTTGGTGACCTTTCAAAACGTCCATCAGGTTGAGTTCATACCACATGTTTTTATACTTTATGCATTAATGAGCATACATTGGCTATGTTCTCTAAAATAAAAATATCTGAACATCCTATAATAATTGAAAAAATATACATAGAAAATGGCATCTGTTTTTGCTGACTTTTTTCAAGCGTTATAATGCTGTCCAATGTGGGTGTTATAGGAGACAAATGGGCCTTCCAAGGGTTGGAAGGTCATGTCTCAAAATCTTGCGTCATTCCGCATAGCATTCCTGAACAGTCCTTTATTTTTATTATAACATCCAATCTGTTGCGCACCATTGCTTAAATTAGAATACTTAATGGAACTGCAACATGTAGCTCCCAAGATGAATACATTTCCCTCAAATCAGAATAGGTGGCTGGCTGCCAGCGGATGAAAAGCTAGCTTTTCTAACTTTGTTTATTCCTACTGCTGACTGCCAGATTCATGTCTATCCAAGTCTCACCCGATTCATTTTCAAATGAAATTAACTTGCTGCATCTGCCATTGTGCTGCCATCTTGCTTGCTATTTGGCTTTTTATTACATTGTTTTTGCATGGATGTTTACAAAAATAAGATAACTGTCACTGTTCTAGAAGTATGAGGCTGTACGTATTCTAGATTACAGTCTGCTGCTGTGCTAACTTACTGGTTGCTTTGTTGGTCAACATTTCACACACAGTTTTGGCTTGTGTGATAAATCCTGGCAGGTACCAATGGCTCCTATTTACACCGTCGTCTTCACATTCCACCTCAGGCTTAAGCCCTTATCCTCCTCACCTACAGCTTAACACTACTACTCAGTTTCCTCATTCTACTTTTCGCTACGGTTCATAGATTACTACTAGGCTAACTGCCCCCGTGGACCATTTTTAGCCTAGCCAATTACCCCATGTGAGAATCAAACCCTGCTCTTTATGTTTAACACAAACACCTTAACCATTATGCCAACTTCCTTCTCTTCTTTATCATCTCTACTTCAGTAATCTGTAGCTACTCTTCTCATAACATGAACTCCTTTCTCAGTCTATTCTTATAGTACCTTTCTTTAGCTCTAACATGGTGCTGTTTTGAACTGTGTGTCATAAATGTTTTTATTCTACCATCTCATCTTAATGTGAATACTTAAACCTAATTGTATACTCTGTTCACGAAATGTTTATGTAATAATTTTTGGAGCTTTTTTCCATGGGCCTCTCCTGTGCTTGGGTAGCTCATGGCCCAGCCAGACTTTCCCAGTGAACAAATGTGAATAGATAAATTTACAAACGTTGTTGCAGTGTACTCAGCATTATAAGTTTCACCCATTAGAGTTACCTAACCTGAACTGTATTACTACCATTAATACCAATACAAAGTTAATCTCCACAAATAAGGTGATGGCATGCTTTGAGAACCAAAACTTAAAGTGCTTTGTCTCATCTACGTCTAGATGTTAAAGTGAGCATGAGTTAAGCTGCTGATCCTTACATTGTAACAAGGTACGCATTTTGTTCATTTATTCATACTCCGATTACTTGCTTTTCCCTAATTAGCACTGACAGTATGACAAAACAGGTAATTGGAGAATCAGTGAATGAGTAAATATGTTCCCATTTAATCTCCCCTCTCACACATTAACAGGAAATGACTAGTCAGTCTGTCTTTTGCTACAGTATAAGATACAACTGTTTTTATTTAATTATAATTACAGTGATCAACATCAGGACTCTGGCTGCAAATATCAAAAACAACCAGAAATGCGTTACTATTCCCACTGTAGTAATCAGAGTATAGGGTATGCCAGTAAATGACAGCAGCAATCTGAACTGGATTACTAACGCCATCACGGAGATGCTTTTTTTTACTTACTCTGCTGGCTGGCTTGTCTACAGGTTCACAGGACAGTACAAACTGTAAAAGTACTTTAGCCCTTATGACAAGGAAGTTGGGGTGCATGTGAATGACAAGGAAGTTGGGGTGCATGTGAATGACGACTAACATGACATGTATTACTTTATGTATATCTATACAATGGAGACCAAGCCATTTCAGAACAGCACTTCAGTACATTATTTGTTGCATCATATAGCAACACATTCTGGGAACTGAGATTAATTTTATGTTTTAGCAAACTGAAACAATACCAGCCACAAAACAATACACTGGGTAATTTACTTCACAGTCACAATGCTGAATTACAAGCCTAGTTAATAATTAAAAAGTAACCAGAGGTCAGAATCAAATGTTGCATCCTGTGTGTGTGCGAGATGATAACCTTAACCATTATACCAACTCTGCCCAGCAGAACGAATTTGAAGCAGAATTACAACATCATTACCAGTTCAGTCCATAAGACCCTCTTCGTGAGAGGTTTTTTTTTTTTTTAACTATCATTTTTTATTTTTTAACTTTATCATTTTTTATAGTATATTTTAAAAAAAAACTTTTCATCAATACTTCATAACATCGATATTTGTAAAAATAATGTTCATGCTGCATGTGTAAAATATGCATCATGTCTGTCATAGTAGATGTAACAGACATCCAACATTTATATCTTATTATAATAGAACAAAATTTGTTTTAATTTCTACTCATTCTCACCTCATGTAGAACAATACCCTCCCCATAATTTGGGCTGCATCATTCCATTCCCAAAGTTCCCTCTTGCACACTGCATACTGTGTTAAGCACCATGTGCAGAATTTGAGGTACTCCTCTTCCTCACCTCTCAACTTTCAAGAGGGTTATCTCCATGAGGGCACACTATCCTATCTGTGGTAATACCCACACCTAAACTTAGTACTACCACTCCGAATCTACTAAAACTACCTTTTAACCCATTTTATCACTCACTCTAACCTCTTTGCTTAATCAGTCTGATCATCACTTAACACTCCCCTTACACCTTCCTGTCAACCAATGTGTGCCCCTCCACAGTTTTTGCATACAGACCCTCACTCCACCTTCTGTATAACCTTCCAAATGCTCCCCTTTCCAATCTCACACATCATCCATCGTACTTCTCCATCTTAAGTTCTAATACTTCATCTACAGCCTACCACTTCTCCTTATACACCCCAGAAAGGCCTGCCATACTGATCTGGAAACTTCCTCCACAGTTATTAATTCCAGTTATTCTATTGCCCCCTTTCACAGTGGTATAACAACCCTATCCATCCATCCTCAACCCCTTTTCCCCATTTTGCACATGGGGTCGGGGTGCCACTTCAGCAGTGACAATCACCTGCAGTCAAGGTTTACACTGCTGGGTGGCTAAACCTGCCACGGTAGTTCATTTGCACCACTCACTCATGCATACACGCTCACCTACGGCCAATTAAGAGTGCACCTACTGCATTGTCTTTGGAATGTGGGAGCAAACCGGAAACCTAAGTGATCACAAGCAGGACATGCAGACTCCACACAGGAGGCACACCAGCAGAGAATCAATCCGGAAGACTTCTTGCTGTGACGTGACAATGCCAACCACTGCACCACCATGGCCACCCCTATCGACCCAGCTTATTTTCAGCTGATCTGAATTTTCCTCCCTACATCACCAACACTCTTTGGATGGATATCATCTTTCTCCAGGTATTTTTCAGGGCTTCTATACCACTTGTGCACCATTTTCTCATAGATTCATAAGTACTAGGCTAGCTGCCCTTTTCGGTCATTTTAAGCCTAGACGATTTCCCTCAAAGGTGAGAATAAACCCTGTAATTTCTGCATGTGACGTATACATCTTAACCATCAAGCAACTTCCCAACATTTCTATACAGATTCCCATTAGGGCTTACCACTAAACATTTTCAGTATTGGCAATACTCCTTTCAAAACCATACTTTTTTCCCATATCATATCTTCTTTACTCCACTGATCCTAAAGCTTACCAAATACACACTCATATGCAGAATCGACCAATTGCTTGTAGATCATCGCAATTTTTCCCCTTTTCAACTGGCACTAAACTGGAAAATCAGTTCCAGTTTAGCCTATAATGTCTACTTCATTAACGTAATGCTTGTGATTGATGGCCAATACACAGCTGCTGGGACAGTGAATGAATCCTGGGCAAACTCACACATGTAGTTCTTCAGTGGGAGCGTTCAACATTACAATGTTGGATTTGTCAGGCAACAACGATAGAATGAATTAGTTCAAACTGCACTACCAGTTCAGATCATAAAATCTTTTTCATCAGGTACATCCTTGTGACTGATGGCCTCTGCAGAGCCTGTGAATACAACATGGACAAACATTTAATTTTTAACATAAGCCTACAGCTGTACCTTGTTAGTTTTGTCAGGGTAACAACAACACGAATCAGTCCAAACTCAAAATCACTACAAGTTCAGTCCATGAGGTCTTCTTCATCAGTGTGATACTTTTGACTGATGGCCTCTGCAGAGCAACTGGGTCTGTGGATAAATCCTGGACAAACACACTAATGTAATGGAAGCCTAGTCCTTTATAATGCTGGACTTTGCAAGGCAATAACAAAAATGATTCATACTAAACTAGGGAAAAAATCACTGTCAGTTCAGCAAATAAGATCCTCTTCATTAATATATTTGTGACTGATGATTTCCACCGAACTGCTGGATGTATGGGTGAAGTCTGGACACAAGTTAATTATTCTTCCACAGAGACTACAATCTCTTTTTGTTACCTTTTATATTAATTTGGGTTGAAAATTCTAATTTCCATAGGCGACTATGAGAGAAGGCTGCAGCACTCTAAGCTTTGAGTAAGACTGACCTATTTCTTTTCAATATGAATTCACAATGGGTTCTGAGCCATTTATTCAGTGTTTCACCTATAGCTTTTTATTACTCAGTGCCTTCATCTTCTTCCTTGATAGAGGGCTAACACATTCATACCAACTGATACAGATGGAAAGAAGTGACTGAAACCGATATGAAAAATGCCAGATGATTTAATATCAGAATACAAACTTTTCCCATGATTCATCTCACAAACATTAAGAAACATATTATATTTTCATTTGATGCTGATGTTTTGCAAATTCTGAGGTTCCACTAAAAGCTTTGATTTTGTCAGCTGAACTCAGCATAATTTCACTTGTTCCCTGTAAACTGCTATTCATATTTTAGGTGATAAAAATTACCTGCCAGGAATGCTAACTTTGAACACTAAGATTTAAGGCTCAACACTTCAACAAATTTGGTCATATTTTACTGGATAAAATTCAGGAATTCTTTTCTCCATTCATAAAAACACAATACCCCCCCACCCAAGATGGCCATCATAATTCTGTTTGCTGTACGGGACAACGTTCACACTACTGCATGAAAAGAATACACTTCGGCAGCCTTTACTTAATGTAGCTGTTTTCACCATCATTAGCTACAAGTTTTAACTCGTCTAAAGTTTTAATAGCCAGCTCTTTCAATGAAAAAAGCAATCAGTGGACATGATCTACACAAGTGCTACCACAGTAAAGTAAATGACTGTGCTAGGCACAAAACTGTACAAGCAGTGTTTGCTATATCAAAATTAAGACATTTTGAATTTAGATCAGTAGAGGCAAATAAGAGAATAAAATCCAGCCATGATTTATCCTTTTATGATCTCCAAGAGGAGTATCAGATGCATAAACATCAGTGTCTGTGCACCATAAACAGCTTCGATGGACCTTCAAGACTCAGCATGGGCAGGCAGTGCTCTTACTCCAACCAAATTCCCTATTTTTTCCTTTTTGTTACTTTTCACCTGCTACACTTATATTAGTCTTTCGGCTTTTCCCGGTTAGGGGTCGCCACAGCGGAACTCCGGTCCACTAATGATTGGCAGTAGATTTTTACGTGTCGAGTTGCCGGCCCTGACGCACAACCTTCAACGAAGGTACACCCATTCACGCATGTCTTCACAAATAAGATGCTCTAGCTGAGAATCAAAGAGGACGTCTTACTATGAGGCGACAACGCTACCGCAGCACCACCACTTTAGTACAGTTTATCAAATGCTGTATTATAAGCTGTGTGTAGACTGCTTTTAAAACATTTAATTTGCCCCAAGTTATGCTCAGTGCTGTTTGCATCATGCTGAGTTAAGATCCTGCTACACCTCCATTCTGAATATTTAGCCCCATCCTTCTGCGATAATTCCTGTGGTAATACACTAGTAACAAAGCCGCATCTGTCTTGATCTCACATCCATGCCCTTTAAGTCAGACTTCCTGTTTGGTGGTTTGCTGGCCGTCTTCCGGCATCTGGGAAGCTCTGCTATTCAGTAACATGACTACATCACACTTGATAACTCCTAAAACAATATTATATGCTTGCCACCTTGCTAATGACTGCTGAGGCAAATTGATGCCCCTGGTATCAGGCAGTAGGACAATTTTATTACTATGATTAAAAGAAATGACTTTCAATGTTTTATTTCACCCGTCATAAGCAAAACCCAATTACATTAATGTATACTGTAAATGGGGGGGGGGGGGGTTACTTAAAATAACTTTCTAAAGATACTGCAACTGACTTACATGGGGGCAGGAAAGAAAGCCCTCACTTTTAATGCTATCAATTTGAAAGTACCTAGAAAATGATAAGGAAGAAAACACAGAAATGTCAATGAAAAAAATGCAATAAGAGAAGCAAAAGCCTGAAAAGAAGAAACGTACCTTGCGTGTTTAAGAACTATGGTAAAACTTAGCATAAATGCATGCTTTCATTCATCTATTTAAACTTGGATTACCTACTTACATCCATTGCAGGGTTATGAAGGAGTTGAAGCCTGTTCTAGCACTCAGTTGGTACAAGGCAAAGAAAATATTCCAAATAGTGCAGCAGCGCACTGCAAAAAGTCCACACACACACACACACACACACACACACACACACACACACACACACACACACACACACACACCAATAAGCAATTTGGTGAACAGTTACAGTTCATCTTTGGAAAGTGGGAAGAAACTTGAACACTTAAAAAAATAAATAAATTAAAAAATAATACCCATATGTACATGGAGAGGATGGGCAGATTGACAGGCTTTACACAGAGGGTACTCCAGCCAAGAAACAAAGTGCAGAATCGTGCTGTGGACTAGTGCCACTGACCACTACGCCACAACCCAAACATTAAAAGTGAAAGTCAGCAAGAATTCTTACCATGAAGGATGTACCTTGAGACGGTCAGCAATTTAAAAATACATATAAATGAAGCAATGGAGCTTACCATTTCCAATAAATGGAGCTACTTATTTGGTACACCTTAAGCAACTTAGCACCAAAAGACACAAGTGTCTATTTTCAAAGGTGAACCAGGAGTTATGACCTTGTTAACAGACTTACTCATAGCTTCAAAGTAAGAAACTATATTGTAGGATTCAAAAACAAGTCTCCATTATATAGTTGACTTGCCAATAATTGCTTCAGCCTGCTGCAGTAGACAGAGTCAAAAACAGACAGATACAAAAATGTTCATTGCAGGTCCTCCCACAAGGAGTGTTACGAATTAATTTCAAAATCTAAAGGTAGACTTCACTGTCAAATTCTTAAAGAGCTTTTTGTAAAGGAATTCATAACTCTGCTGGCTAAGCTTTTTAACAATTTACAAGTAAAAAGGATGTTTCTCAAAATAAAGTATAACAGATATTGTCCAATACATAAAAGTGGTAAAAGGTCACAGTCTTATTCAACATTAACTTCAGGGAAATTACTGAAATATTAACAAATGGAAGAGCCGTGGCATATCAAGGGGAAAAAAAGATGAAAGGCTTTACTCCCAGGATGGTAAGCTAGACACACAGCACCACTTTTTTTCATTATGTCTTTTTTCTGAGGTTTTTAAGAAAGCTCAAAACTGGGGGGGGGGATCAAGTGGGAAAGTGTACACTAGTAAAACAACTCCTGAAAATGTACAGATTATGTATATCTATATCTATATCTATATATATATATATCTATATCTATATATATATATATTTATTTATACACACACACATATATATATACAGAATGAGCAGCACTCAGTCTGAAGGGAAGCTGCATGTAATTGATTTCACTGATGAAATACCTTTTCCAGCAAGATATGTTCCACATATTTTGTTTAACCTGAATTTCTGCAGATGCTGCATTATAAACAAAAAGTTCATGCAGCAGCATTTTTGAAGGAATAAAAGTAATGAAGAAAAGCGAAATTCGTGATAGCATGTTACAAATGTTTTTTTTCAAAAATATGCCATTTTTGAGCGGTTTATGGAACTTATTTTTGTGCAATTTTCATTCTTGCTGTTACATTCAATTTAATGTTTTATTCAAATGCTGGTACCTTAGGGTTGCAGTTCTCCCCCATGCTGCACTAATGCAGCCTGCATTCAAGGGCCTGGTGTGAGGACAGACGTCAGAGGTTTTTGGTCCTCCTCGAGTCAGTGGTTAAGTATGCAGCTTACTGACCCAAAAACATTAATGTAACACACTGATCCTACTGTGTGCATCTGTATTACAGGTTATAAACCCTGACTGCTTTATCTTGGGGAGCTATAGAAAGCCATCCAACCTCACTTCTCCCCTCATTCCTTCACTTTATATAACAAATCCAAAGCTGTTGTGCCAGAGATTAAAAAATAGGTTCATAGGCTAGGCTACTGGTCCGGAGGTCTCTACAAGCCTAAAAATTTCACCCATGTTCACACACAGTCAGCACCTGTTTTCGCTGTCCAGCAGGGACACAGGCAGGACCCCAGGGGTGAATTTTCTGTTTCCCATCCAGTTGTCCAAGCTCCTCTTAAAGAGGGTTAGTGAGGTACTCTGCTTGACATGTAGAGGGAGTCTATTCCACAGATGGGGAGTCTCTGGGAGACAAATCTGTCCGCCAACAACTTCTATTTATGTCACAGACCAGGTTGCATACTTTTTTTTTAGCTATAGCTAAAAGGTCCCCATAGCTATTATTCTAATGCAGGTCCAGGTCTGTAGTTTCAGGAGACGTACAGTAAAATCAGAAATTCACAAAGAGGATAATATTTGTTTTACACACACACCCTTGTACACAGGAATGAAGCCTTAACTGGAGCCAAGGAGGCTTTGGTTTGATTAGTGGCCCCGGCTCCTATGAAGTTACCTCAACAGTAGGAGATAAGCAATATTTTGCATGCTTGCCTCTAATCTGAAGGAAGACTGGATTCTTTGGCCAGTGCTCTACAACCTCAGTGACAAGAAGTATAGCACACAACAAAAAATATTTAGCATCACACCAGAAGGTGCTTGGCAGCAATATGATGCAACAACTGGAGTGAAGACTCAGACTCCTCTTCAATCACAAATATTTGATTATTTCTTGGGAAAAGAAGGCTCGGCTACCCAGGGATTGAGGAAGGGCACCTGGAGCAAATTACATCAGTAGAGGGGGAAGCATAAAGTATTTAACAGTCAAAGAAAATATGTAATGCTACTACTAATTATTTTTAAAAATCTTCAGGGGCAGAGCCAGGATTATCAGAATCATACACTAGCCGCCAGCATGCAGTCCAGTCTTCCTCCAACTGTAGTTTGGGCTCCTTTTCCGATATATTACTGGACAGCATAACATTTCATCACTAAAATGTTATATATACCAGAGATTAATCAAATTAAGCTTAGCACATCTCATATCCCCATTCACTGACCAAAAAAGAATTACAAAAGAAAAAAAAAACACATACACAGTGTACCCTGTATGTGGAATGCCTGGTTACACTTGTGAAGGTCTTTTTTCTTATCTATGCCAGAAAAACAAGTAAGAGGCCCTTGAATGGGATTTTCTTTTCTTTATGCTACTATCAGAATTCAGGAAGTAGCTACAGTACTTAAACAGAGAAATAAAACATATACCATCCAACTGCTGTGAAATTCTCAGGCAGTAAAAGAACGACAATGAATTTATTTAACAAGCCTCCTCCAAGATGCAGCTTCCCGAGATAACTATTTAAGTACAGTAAAGACCGTCATTTTAGCCTTTTAGAACTTACACTAATCTGTGCATTTAGTCTGCATAACTAAGTGCAAGTCTGGAAATGCTGAGACCTGTCGATGGGTAGCTCAGATTTCTATAAAATGTATTTTCTTATGTTACCACGATCGGTTCTGACAGCTTTGTCTGTCTAATGCCCTGAGATTTAAAGCAGATCAAACTACCTTTCAAAGAATCTTGAGCAGCAGTTGATTCAGATGTTTTGTGTTATGCAGTGGGTAAACTTTCAGATGGAAAATTATAGCTAAACTGGCTGTAGAAATAAATAGCTGGTATACTAATGATGAACCCTACGCTCTTCATCCATGTGACATGAGCTAAACAGTGTTTATAAAGCTGATTCCCTGATCAAACACTGCTGTTTCTTCCACTTAATGTGCATGAGTCAGGCTAAAGCTCTTTTACTGATTAATGGTCAAACAAATCATCTGATTTTCAGAGCTGGTGATGTCATGATTGCTCGTAAATATTACAGCCTATCAGGCTGTGGTAAAAGACTTGGAAAGCAAGGCCACACAATCATGCATGTATGCTCTGAAGCTACACACTTTTCTAGTTTACTTATTTCCGTGTCTAGAAGGAAAATGTTATTAATCTCAATTTTGCTTACTATACGATAGCAATTTTCTCACCTGTTAATATGCTGCTCCTCATCAACTGCATAACCAAGATAAATATGCAACTGATCTTTATCAGAATCAAAATGTAGTTTTATTTAGATTTTAATTTAAATGCCATTAAATGCAGCTTTTATTTGATACCGACGGCCATTATAAGTCACTCTAGGTTGGATACATTATTCAGTGTGTGACATTTTAAAGCAATCAATGCCTCTCTACAATGGCAAAGGTGACGTCTAAGTTTGTGATATGAGGAGACCCGTGCATGCTTTCTTGCCAGTGAAACCCAAACTAAGGCAGATAAAATACAAATAAATGACTATTTTTTTGACAACACATCTGCAGATGGCTGCTTTACCAGCACTTAATATCTCAGCAACCAAGCAACCAAGTGTTAGTAAACTGTAAAATAAATAAAAAAATATTGCTCATGAATAGGCAGTAACCCCTGCCCCCATGTCCCACCCTCGGAGACATCCCCATGCCAGGGGATTCACTCAAGTGTTAAATACTCAAATTCCTATTTTGATGACTGTTAGGAAAAGTGAAATGCCTGACTATCCATCAAAACACGCAGTCTCTTATACGAGCGTCCATTTTTTTTGGACCCTACAGCCATGGCCAGACTGTCAGTGAGTTGCTCAATAATGACATACTGAGGTGAATAGTGACCCCTTTAAATCAATTGGTTTTTAATTGGTATTTAAAACAAAGACAATATTTGCTGTCAAAAAGTCAGTCATCCAATTTTTCAGTAATCCTAGAAAAAGTTTGGCTTCAGTGGTAGGTCTTAGTAAACAATCACTTATTAATTATTCAGGCATAAGTGCACTTTATTCAAAGTTAGGAGCCAACAGAGAAGAATAAAAACACACTGCATTTTCAAAACATTGTCATGGAAGAATGACTGAGTTGCTGGAAATATTTATTGGACAGTTTAATGCAAGTGCTGTTGGAAAATGTTTAAGGAAGTTACAAAACTGATATTACCTTTCTGATAAAGGAAGCACAGTAGTACTACTGTTTAATGAACTCCCGGTACTTGAGGCGATGGGAACAGTCAGGGATGGATACAAATCAAAACAATTTGCTGGAAATCCTGTCAAGGAAACAGGAGCATATTATCTACTTGCAAAGAAATTGCCAAAGTATCCGGATGCAAGGATATACACTGGAACAGAGAGACTAAGAAGAAAAGAAAAGTAAGAGGAAACTGAAAATGTTTTAAGATGGTAGGGCACAAATTCCATGGTGGTGTTGAAATGAATAAGTAATAGGTTCATAGGTTCATACTAGGCTATCTGCCCTAGGGCATTTATAAGCCTAGCCAGAATGTGTTTGGCTTTCGCCACCCATTTTAAATTTATTTTGCTATGCCCTTTTTCGAGGTTAGTATACTGTGCCTCTATCTAACAGTGACACAGAAGTGATACCCGGGGTAAACCTGCGATCTCCCATCCACTCATCAAGATTCCTCTTGAAGAGAGTCAATGAGGGACTCTGCCTAACCTGGACTGGGATTTTATTCCAGAGGGAAGGGAGCCTCTGGGTTATGAATCTGTCCCTCCAGCATGTCCTATTTATTTCAGTGCTGAGGTTCAAGTCTCGAGCGTAGCACGATGGGATTTGGATTCTGTGAGGTGCAGCATGTCCATTAATTGCGGGTTGGACATGGCTTTATACGCCAGGCACAGATCGCCTCTGAACAGGCGGTATGCCACTGAGTAGAGCTGGAGTTTCTTTAACCGGGCAGCATATGGCATCTGTTTGAGCCCTTTGATCCTCTTGGTGAGGTACTTTTGGGGTCTTTCCAGTTGCTGCAGGTGTCTGGTAAGGTACATCCCAAAAGGAGCATTGTACTCAATTATGGGCCTGATGAGGGATGAGTAAAGAGGCACGATGACCTCCCTAATCTAGATGTGAATCCCTTCATGATTAGGTGGGCTATATAAAATGTTTTTCTAACCACTTTGGCCACGTGGTTGTCAAATGAGAGATTGCTATCAACTTGGGTCCCCAGGTCCCTAATTACTTCTTCTGTACTTAATGGATTTCCACCTATGTGGTAATTTGTGGGCACTTTGTTTTGCCAAAGGGATGACTATACACTTTTGGCATTTAGCTTGAGGCCATGGCACTGGCACCAGTTGTCTGTTTCTATGAGGCCCTTTTGGAGGATGCTTGTGTCGGCTGGAGAGTCGATTATTGCACCCAGTTTGCAGTCATCTGCGAACTTGGTCAGCCACAGTCCTTCCGTGTTGGCCTGTACCTCCGAGAAATATATACCGAACAAGAGAGGTCCCAGGACTGAGCCTTGTGGGACACCACTTGTAACTGGTTTGGAGTCTGACATGGCTCCAGCAATTCTAACCATGTGGGTTCTGTCCTTGAGCCAGTTTGCAATCCATCTAGTGACATAGGGGTTTATATTTAAGCTGGTGAGCTTATCTATAATGCCCGAGTGGGGTATTGTATCGAAGGCTTTTGCGAGGTCCAGGTAGGCTGTGTGGACCACCTTCCCCTCGCCAATGGCCTTGGTGACTGTTTCAAAGAAATCAACCAGGTTTAAGAGGCAGGATCTGCCCTTAACAAAGCCGAACTGGGTAGGATCCAGTGTTTGTAGGTCCCCAATATCTTTATTTATGAGGTCCATGATGATCCTTTCCATAGCTTTGCAGACCAAGCTAGTCAGGCTTATGGGGCGATAGTTTCCAGGATCCGTCGAGGCACCACCTTTATGGAGAGGGACCACTGTTGCTGTACGCCACTCTTTGGGCACATATCCTGTAGTAAGGCTGAGATTGAACAGTAGTTTTATGTTTGGGTTTAGCTCTTCTTTGAGTTCATGTAGATTTGGCCGGGACACCATCTGGTCCCATTGATGCTATGTTTTTGCTTTGGAGAGGGCGGCTCTTACCTGAGCATCTGAGATGTCAGGGGCAGCACTCTGCTGGGATAGATATTTGCCCTTTGGTGGGAGGGGAGAAGTTTGCGCTGAACCTGTCAGCTAGGATGTTGGCAATGTCTGTGGGTTCGGTGTATTTTTTGTCATTTTGGACTAATTCTGAGCATATCTGGGAATTACCACCCAGGTTCCTAACATAACTAAAGAAAGCCTTGTGATTATCCTTAGTATCCTGTGCAATTTTTCTCTCGAAGCTGGCCTTAGACAATTTTATGTGTGCCCGTAGTTTTTTGCTAATACTGATCAGTGATGCCTTCCCTTTTTGGGATTTTGCTTTTTCATTTAGTAGCTTCCTCCTTCTATTGTATAGTTTGTTTATGGCTGGGGTCCACCAGACAGGACGTCTGCCTTTGGAGGATTGGGTCTTGGTTTTATTTGGGATCGCATGATCCATGCATTCCTGAAGGTGTTCATAGAATGCGTTTATAAAGGATTCTGCGGTCTGGGCTGTATTAATCAAATTCAAACATCATTCAGATGATTTGCAAAAGCAGCAGGACACTCCAGTAAACAGAATATATATGCAATGCTAAAAGGAGGGCAACAGACTGCTAAATGTAATGGGATATTAGGTTATACTGACTGTGGCTTAGATGCTGTGAAAACCAAAGATACGTTAAAGAGAGGTGGCTGAAATAAGAGGAGTGTAATGAGTGAAGTCAGTAAAGTTACATGGGTATTTACTGTACTTGCATAAAGTGAGCAGTAGTCTGGGGACAACGGACTTGTAAGATGGCAGCAGCTTTTTTTAGGGAAAGATGAAGTCTAAGGTTTAGGGAGAGGTAATGCATAGATGGAAAAGTAACAAAACCTTGAGAACAGTGGGCAGAGCCACAAGAAAGGTTAGGCAGAAGCTGTCATTGTGTCTGGTGCCAGGATGAACAGAGTGCAAATGTCAGTATGTATATATGTGTATATATATATATATATATATATATATATATATATATATATATATATATATATATATATATATATATATATATATATATATATTTATGAAACTATCAATAAACATTAAAAAAAATTGACCTCAAAAGATCAGAAAAAAAAAACAAAAACATTACCCCCCCCCCCCCCATTTGCAACTTGTATATAGCAAATCAAATTGCATTGCAGTGGGGAAAAGCAAATTAACACTCCCCACTGCACAGTAATCTCACACATACATACGTCAGCAAAGCCACCAACATTAATGCATTTAACTTACAATTTTCTGATCTACTTATACATAGGTTCATAAGTAGGTACTAGGCTATTGGCCCTAGGGCCTATAAGCTTAGCCAAAAAATGTACTCTGGCTTTCGCCACCCAAGAAAATTATTTTCCTGTGCCCCTGTCGACCAGAGCCACAGAAGTGATCCCTGGGGTGAATTTCCCATTTCCCATCCAATCATCAAGACT